>NW_024080801.1:0-151960 GCF_003009895.1 Hyaena hyaena | reverse complement strand
GAGAGGGGGGGGCGGGGGGGGGGGGGGGGGGGGGGGGGGGGGGGGGGGGGGGGGGGGGGGGGGGGGGGGGGACGGTGCCTGTGGTGTGGCGTCCGGGCCTTGCTTTCTGTAAGGGCAGCTAGTTTTTGTTTGGGCTTTGGTTTCGAATCCACAGTGCTGGCTACTCACAACCAGTCTGCGAGGGAAATTGGGCCCTTTCTGAAGTCATCAGATTGTGATCTCTGCACAATTCAAGAGCTGGTTAGGGTGGGGCGCCTGGGTGGTGCAGTCAGTTAAGTGTCAGACCCTTGATCCCGACTCAGGGTCGTGATCTCACCGTCTGTGAGTTTGAGTCCCGAGTCCCGCTCTGCCCTGATAGTGTGGAACCTGCTTGGAATCCTCTCTCTCCCTCTCTCTGCCCTTCCCCCACTTGCTCTCTGTCTTTATGTCTCGCAAAATAAATAAATAAACCTAAAAAAAAAACCATGAGCTGGTTAAAGTTATTACACCAGCCAGAGGGGAGCCCTCCCCACGTCCAGGAACATCAGAGGCTCCTGTCAATGTTGTTGAATAGCCAAATGCTCTTGGAAGGACGTAAAAACTGCATTTTACACTGACTCATTCTCATTTCCCGTGACCAGAGGCTAAGCTGTATTGCTGGTGGCCCCAGACTGTCAGAGCCGAAAGAACTCAGAGATTGGAGGGTGAACTGGAGGGTGCTGAGGTCCAGAGAGGGGGAGGAAGCGGTCTCGGGGCACACAGCACCCCCGCCAAAGGCACTGACGTGGCTTCCCCGCAGGTTTCCCACCGCGTCACCTCTTGACATCCTTGGTGGAATCAGAAGCTTGTCCCCCACAAAGCAGACTCGTCTGCTCCTCTGAGCCTTGGGGCGGGTGGGATTCAACCTCCTGAACCAGCCTGCACCTCTTCGTAAACAGTCCCCTTCCTACCCTGAGGTGTGCGCCTGGTGCTGCCCCCTGGGGGTCAAGGGCCTCTGCTATCTCTTCGATCTAGAAAGCAGGGGTGTGATTTGGTCCGTCTGCCCCTCTTGGTACCTAATTATGTCCTCCCGGCTCTCTGAAGAGAAACGTGGCTCTACCAGGAAAGAGCCTGTCTCTCCTTCCTCGGGAGCGGCCCCCACGCTCAGCCCAGGCCAGCACCCTCGCCAAATGGCTGGGAACACAACTTTGGAGTCCGCTCAGGTTCAACTCCAGTGGTGCCCTTCCCAGCGGCTCCACGCGGAGCGGTAGACCTAATATCTCAGGCCCAGTTGCCTGCTTCTCTAGGGGGTCCTGCTCTGCTGATCCAAGAGAGCTGTCCCAAAGCTACGACCTCCAAGGGGAAATGCTGAGTGCGGTGACCTCACGCCACCAGCACTCAGCAGATGGGGGGCCCTCCCCTTCCCCAGGGGACCCGGCCTTCCCGTCTGCAACTCCACCACCCACCCATGAGCTGAGCTGGGTTTGAATCCCAGTAGGTGACTCACCCCTGGGGTCATTGGGCACCTCGGGCACCTCGCACCTCCATTCCCTTTGCTTGTGAACCAGTGATCAAAGCTCCCTTGCGGGCTGCGGAGCGGGTTAGTAAGCTAAAGCAGGGAGCCCATCACAGCTGAGGTGCCTGGTAAGGGACACTTATCCCCCAGCATCCAGACGGGCAAACCGTTTTCCTTGTAGGAGCCACGGATGTGCCAGGTCACCTTCCTGTCCCCGCCTTTCCCCCACCGTTCACTTTCTCAGCCATCCTTCTGTACGCATCCTGCAGAATTCCTGGATGCACTTACCAGTGCAGGTCAGATCCCCAAGCATCGACTCGGGGCTGCAGCCTGTGCCGCGGGGCGTGTCGCCAGAGAAGAGCGAGTTGTGCTCCCCGACTTTGCTGGGGTCCCTCTGGCTCACGCGTTCATCAGGAGACCTGGAGATGCCACCAGCCTCTCCCAAACTCTTCCTACTTCGCTTAGGTCCTGGGAGCGGCAGACTGAGTAGTGTCCCCCCGCGTGACCAGCCCTAATCCTTGGAGTCTGTGGATTTCACTGCACAGGGTAGGAGGGATTTGGCAGCTGTGGTTATGTTGAGCATCTGGGGGTGGAGAGAGGGTCCTGGGTGGTCGGCATGGGCCCTGAGTGTAACCACACATGTGCTTCAAAGAGGGACACGGAGGGAAACGTGACGTCGGAGGAGGGCAGGTGCTGTGACGCAAGCAGGTAGGGACTGGAGGAGAGAGGAAATGACATGGGCAAGGATGTCAGCAGCGTGACCGGCTGGGAGCCGCGAGCACAGGATTCTCCCCCGGAGCCTCCAACAGGAGCCACCGTATTTCAGTCTCAGACCTCTGACTCCGGAAATGTAAACTAGTCCGTTTGTGTAGTTTTTTTATTTTTTTAATAATGTTTCTTATCTTTGGGAGAGAGACAGAGAACCAGCATGGGAGAGGCAGAGAGAGAGGGAGACACAGAATCCGAAGCAGGCTCCAGGCTCTGAGCTGCCAGCACAGAGCCCTACGGGGGGTTTGAACACACAGACCGAGAGATCATGACGTGAGCTGAAGTCAGCTGCCCAACTGACTGAGCCACCCAGGTGCCCCACTGGTATAGTTTTAAGCCACTAAACTTGTGGCGATTTGGGACAGTGGCAGTGGAACACAGCTACAGTGGGTACTCAGTGTTTTCTCCCTAATTTACGGCCCAGGAAGCTGAGAGTTGGAAGGGTTATCCCATGGCTTAGTCAGTTTCAAACAAATAGTAATTAAATTCTTCCACCAACTCATTCTCTCTGTTGTGGAGTTAATTTTACTCCGAGTGGCAAAAACCAATCCACACCCGGCCCTACCCCCTCCTTAAATAGATGACTCCTCGATCTTCCTCCTGGTAATTAAAGAAAGAAGAAACAATGGAGGTAAGGAATGAGCAGCCTTCTTAGTATCTTGGACCTGGTTGTGCTTCTGGGTCAGAATATGCCCTAGTTCGCCCGGCTTTGTCCTGTTCTGCGGACAAGAGGGGAGCCCTTGAGGCTTGAAAGAAATGAAATGGGTGTAAGTACAGATGATCTCACTGTGTCTGTAGGTTGAGTTCAGTTGTGAGTTATAACTAATCCTACCATAGTGACTTACAAAAGAAAGGGATTTATTTTTCTCATGTTTCAGAAAGTCCAAAAGTAAGTACAGTGGCTCAGAGATGCTGTCAAAGAAACAGTTCCTCCCGCCTGGCTCTTCTGCCTTCTTTTAACAGGTGGCTTTTGTTCTCATCGGTTTACAATGGTTGCTATACATCTAGCATCATATGCGTCCTGCGTCCCAGGCAAGAAGAAGGAGGAGGCGTCAAGGACATAGGGCTTCCTCCAGAAGACAGAAAGAGAGAGAAAACCTCAGTGATATTTTGCATGGTTTGTGTGCACATGTGCATCTCTGCACACGCGCGCACGTGCGCGCGCGCGGGCACACACACACACACACACACACACACACACACATGCTTCCCAGCTGTTCTTTCCTTGGAGAAATGAAGAGAGCGCCCGTTCCTTGCTCAAACTGCACCTTAGAGGAAAATTTAATCGGATTCAGATACAGTGAGAAAAGGGTCAGTAACCAGCCCCACAGTATCAGAGGAAACAGATCATCTGCACAGAGCTGCCCCCCATGGGGGCCGAATGGAAATGAATGACACAGTGACTAAGCAAATCCAGCACAGAAGAACTAAATAGACTTACAAAATGATCACGGCCCGCAGAAGTCAGACACAGATCCCAACCTGTAAGAAAATGTAACTCATGGAAGGGAAGGACATGTGTCCTGATTGTTTCATGCTGTACAATAACTTAATGAGAACATTGATTTCAAATGCAAAAGTTTAAAGGAAAATTGATAAGACAACAGAATGGCCTGAGATGAACAAAGACAGTTTAGATTCAGGGTCCCTGTAGGAAACAGAAAGCACTTAAGCTAGGATTTTGACGAGCATTGACTCAAGGTCCAAGTACAGAAGCCTGCTCAGAAGAGGCACCACTGAGGAACACTGAGGCACCCAAATACTGGTGACAGTAGGAGCTGTTACCAATCTTTGGCTTCTAAGAACAAGAAGAACCCATGTTACCAGAAGCGAGGCAGAAGGGCCATCCGATAGGCACTGAGCGATGGAGCCACTGCTAAAATCACAGCAGCAGCCAGGGAGAGAGAGGCAGAGAAATTCTCGACAACTCTTTGCTCTATTTACTGATCTGCTGCTGGTGTCTCCCACTGTCTGAATCCCACCAGAAGAGCCAGGGGAAGAGAGAAAAAGTAATTTAGTCCTCAGGGCACAGAGCAGAGAGGAACAAAGACTGGGGGTTCAGGGAAGCAGATGTAGAACAACTAATGCATGGGTACCACCAACCCAGTGCATGCGATGCTTCAGGCCTCTGGTGGTTTTCTGTCTCCAGGAGGCCTAGAGTTCACACCACTGTCATGTTGTGAAGCCCCTGCGGCCACACTTCCATATCCTAACGCTGTCATTAGGGCAGCCTCCTCTCAGGGCTAGCCTGGAAGGAACTGAAGCTCCACCATGGGGATCCAAGCCGACTCTGGCTTCCCCATGGGAGCCAAAAACCACTGATCAAATGTTTAGGTATGTTGAAGCCACTATGCGATGGATTTTGGCCAGAGAGACATGAGATGAGCAGATGCCCACCAAAAAACAAAAACAAAAACAGAAAACCCCTTGTCCTTCCTCCCTGTGATGCAGTGATTTCATACAGTTTCTCCAGAGATATCCCACATGACCAAGCTGCCAATGATGAGATGCTATGGCCCCAATGCATTTCCTTCTTTTTCTTCCCTGCCTTCTTGTTTATTCTCCTGGGATTACACCCTGTCCACTTACCCTGAGCCTACATCTTTGCTTTTGAGGAAATCCAGGCTAAGACAATGGGTTCCAGAAGTGATCCAAGGAAACAGACCCACTAGATGGGGTTTTGGAGTTGAATTTCCCAGGGGTCTGAAGGCAATAGGGATCCCACTGTGTTGGGTAAGGACAGTAACAGTATCATCCCACACAGAATCGCATCACCATTACTAAAGTTTCATGTAGCATTAAGTGAATTGAGGTGCGATGCAAAGCTTAAGAAATTAATCAACAGTTGCATTTGACCTGTATGGGGGCAATGATGATTACGAGGAGTTTGGTATGGGGTGACCTCTTTTTATTACATTCAGGGCTTCAAAAATGAGAAAGATAAGAGTAATTAATTGTTAACTAAAAGCTGCTATTAAAGCCAGATGACTGTAGGGCAGTTTTATGAAGGAGCCTCTCAGGGCGCCTGGGTGGCTCAGTTGGTTAAGCGACCGACTTCGGCTCGGGTCATGATCTCACGGTTCGTGGTTTCGAGCCCCGCATCGGGCTCTGTGCTGACAGCTAGCTCAGAGCCTGGAGTCTGTTTCAGATTCTGTATCTCCCTCTCTCTCTGACCCTCCCCTACTCATGCTCTTGTTCTCTCTCTCTCTCTCTCTCTCTCTCTCTCTCTCTCTCTCAGAAATAAATAAAATGTTAAAAAAAAATGAAGGAGCGTCTCATCTCCAACAGTCATGGAGCAGAGTGCACTGAAAATAAAGTCCAGTCTCTGAGTACTTCCCAGTGCAGGGTTTCAAAGGAAAGGACATGTCATCCAGACAGCTGTCCTATGTTAAAGTCCAGACCATGACAGGGAACGAGTGGGACTGTGGGCCCCGGCATGGGGATATTTGGGCAGATGCAGTGGATAAGCTTCAACTCCAAGTTCTCCTAAACCCCGTGGCTGAGAGAATAAAAAGAGAAGTCCCCCTAAAAGAGAGAATAACAGCCTCCTCTTACATGCAGATACTATAAAGACCTCACCTGAAGTGGATGCCTCTCAAGATCTGCCCTCTTCATGACGTTTAGGTTGATAACCAGGGTCAGTTTTCACCTCTGCCTGAATCAACAAGTGCAAGTCATACCAGAGAACGAAGGACTTTGTACAAAAGAGACAGAAGACTTCCCTCCTGTCAAATGAGTTAGATCTACCACTAACCTTCCCTTACTCACGGGTCATCCATTTCTCTCCAAAATAGTTCTTCATCCCTCTTAAGTCAGAGCACACTTCATAGGCACAGACACATACTTCAGTTTGGTGGTTTATAATTGTCGAAATAGAAAACAGAAAGAGTTACCATTCTAGGGAGTGAAATAAGATGCTTCGCTTTGAAAGCTACTTAACAGGAAGCAAATCCAATTTCCACTGTGTAACCAATTACACACTCATGTACCTGCACACGTGTATTTCTTTATGCAAACAGTGTGTGGATTATCAACTAAAAGTTAAGTCCTCTGTATATAACACGTACAACAGAAAAACTCAGATAACAATAGTTTTGAAAAATGTTTATTTCTCTCTTACATAAAGATGCCCAGAGCAGGCAATCCAGGGATCAAATGGAAGCTTCACACTTTCCAACTGTTTGGATCCAACTGTTTATCTATCTAATCTGCCTTCTTCAATGAGTGGCTTCCATGCCCGAGAAATATAATAACCCAAGAGTCTGTGGAAGTAGAACATCAAATGTCCACTCAGGCAGGCAGCAGGATTGCCAGTGGAAAACTACAGAATATGCCTCTCAATTGGGTCAGCTGCTTGAAATAACTTTCCAAGCTCCCCATGACACTTCTCCTTAAATCTCAGTCCCAAAGTTCATCTTATGGCCTCATCAGCTGCATCGGAAGCTGGGAAATGTTGCTTTTCATCGGGGCACGTTGTCACACTGAATAAAATTCACGTTCTGTAGTAGATAATGGGGGAGGGTGGATATTGCGCAGCAAGGTAGACTCTCTGCCCCAAACGGACAACCTTTCTTCACTCAATAGATGCGGAGCCTTCTGTGAAGGGAGGGGGGAAGGGGGGAGTAAAGAGGGCACACAGGACACAGACCCTGATATTCAGGGTCTTGCAGTCTGATGGGGAGACAGATGTGTAATAAATGAGTTGATTACAGCCACCACTGCCCTCATGAAAGAGCGTGTAAGAGAGACAGGTGGCACAAAGGGGGCTGTTGCCAGATGAGCTTGGGGTTTGGTGGAGACACTTCTCTTGAAGGGAGTGACCCTTAAAAGCATGTGGATTTTCTCTGGGGACTGGAGGCGTGCAAACAAAGGTAGATGGCAAGAAATGGGATCCCATGTCTGGAGACAGCAAGCCTAGAGCTTGGCAGGGACAGAGGAGGGGAGGGGAGACTGGAGAGATGGTGACAGGCACACCATGAAGGGCTGGAAGGCCACATTCAGCTGCTCCAGGGTCCGGGTAGATGGAGGGGACTCATGGAGCAGCCATGCCATGGCCAGCCACCACCATCCTCTCCTGACCAGTGGTTATTCACCCTCTTTTTCACAATAGCATGAGAATATTCCCTGAAAGAGAACATTTGTCCTTTACTATCAGCTCAAAATGGTTTAGGTGAATCCCCCACCCCCTGCCCCATCCCCATCCCATGGCTCATAAGTAGACGAGAGATCAAGGTCTGTTCAACCACTGTAGTCCCCTCCTCTGGCCAAAGAACATGACCCGAGTCAGTCCAATGGGACTCGTTCTTTCAGTTTTGCTGAAACTGTGTGTGTTGGGGGTGATTTCTGCTGGGGTCGCCCAGTGGGGAAGATAAAAGCCTGGACAGAGCTCAACTGACAGCAAAAGCAATAGGGAAGAGAGCTGAGCGGGGAGGTGGAGAGGAGCCAGGGCTCCTCGCAGGGTTCAAGTCCGGGGTTCCACTGCTCCTGGAATTCCCAGGCTCTACAGCTCCGTGACCCTACGCAGCCTCTTTGGTTTGAGCCAGCTGTGTGTGGCACTTACTGCAAGAGTTCTGAATAATATGGTGGTTGTATAGAACAAGCCTCATAAAGAAAAACCAATCTAGGCAACAAGTAATACCATTAGGATGCCCTGAAAAGTCCAGTGATCAATCGCCTGGTGTGCTGTCATGGCGCCTATGCTCTGTCCCTGTGATTGTTGGCTATCGGGTAAAATTCCTGTTTTCTGTGGCAAAGAGAGGTCTGAGGGGGAAATGAAGGCTATCTTCAGATATCTGAAGGGTTCTCACATGTAAGAGAAAAAGAGGTGATTCTGGGAGGCCCCCAGGAGTAGAGGCAGAATAACTCAGCAGAGGCTATGGAGGGAAGAGTATTAAAAACAGCAGATTGTCTTCAGTATAAGGACAATCTTTCTAAATATCAGACCCGTCCAAAGGTGGAATTGGTATCCCATGGAAGGCAAACCCAGGAGAAGAGCTACGTGGTGCAGCCCTGGAGAGGCATAGCTGGGCTTGAACTCTGGGTCCGCCGCTCACCAGCTGTGTGATTTGGGCAAGTCAGTTGATCTCGCTAATCCTGCCTCTGCATCTGTGAAAAGGTGGTAATGATAGCACGTGCTTCCGTGGGCTGTTGTAGGGGGTAAATGAAAGGAAGCTAAGTCCTCGGTGAGCTTTAATTGTGAACGTTGAGAGGCTGGGAACTGCCCTGCTGGTCATAAAGGCTGGACAATCCCTTGGTGCAGATGTTCTAGAAGGAGTCAAGGACTGATTCCTCCAAATGAGGAATCTTAGGATGTCGTTGAAATTTTCTTTCGAGGCAAAGATTCTGTTTTGATTTGATTTTGTACAAAAGATGTTGCTGATAGGGCCATTTCAGAGATGGATGCTGGCGATAATTTTTGACAGACTTTCCTTGTAAAGCTCTTTCGGGCTTCCCTAAAATACATTTTGCTGAGCTTTAAAATGAGTAGCATCTATCTGCTCCCAGCTGTCTGGACTTGGGGTTATTTCTGCCCTCAGCCACTTTAATGAAGCCGTTAAGAGTGACAAAGTGTGTCACCGGCCGCGGCTCCAGAAGGAGGCTGAGGTCAGGGAGACGCTGTGGGTCAGCAGCTGCCCGGAGAGGAAGCCATCAGCCAGGGGGACCATCTGCCTCTCTCACCTCCCACCAGACCCAGCACCAGTGGGGGAGGCCAGAGATGCATAGACCAGCGCCCCACCATGGCTAAAAGGATGAAGTACCATCTTTTCATTTCCTTTAAATGTTTGACATTACAAAAAAACAAACAAACGTGGCCTTCAGTTCGTACAAAAAAGGGAATGCATCTTTAACATACATCTTGATTTTTTTCTAGCTGTATACCCCCATGTGACCATTCAAATATCCGGACAGTGAACATTTTCACCAACTGGCAGAGTCCATTGGGTGCTCATTACACCCACCCACTGGAGGAAATCACTGTTCCCGGTTCTAAAACCATATATTGGTTTTCCCCATTTGTATTCTTTGTATCAATGGGATAGTAAGGTATACACTTACAATACGCTCATCAACATGCAATCTGTAAGGGGCGCCTGTGTGGCTTAGTGGGTCAAGCGTCTGAGTTCGGCGCAGGTCATGATCTCACAGTCTGTGGGTTCGAGTCCCGCATCGGGCTCTGTGCTGACAGCTCAGAGCCTGGAGCCTGCTTCAGATCCTGTGTCTCCCTCTCTCTCGGTCCCTTCCCTGCTCATGCTCTGTCTCTCAAAATAAATAAACATTAAAAATTTTTTAAAAAAGGATGGAACTTGTAGGGATGAGCACTGGGTGTTATATGGAAACCAATTTGACAATAAACTATCTGTAAAAAAGAAATTAAAAAAACACATGCGATTGGTGAGAATCAGCCATGTTTTGGTGTCTATCATTGGTTTGTTCTTTTCTGTCACTATGTAGTCTCTAAGTATGCATCTACATTGTAATTTTCCAAAGTTAAAAACTTGATTCTCACGTAACTGTAAGTTTACCATGTATCAAAGATTTTATTCAGCTCATGACTTTGTGAGAGAATCAGTGAAATGTTAAAGACAGGTTCCAATGAAAATTTGACTTCCTGGGATTTATGTTCTCTACCAAATAAAATTTGTTGGCTTTGCTGTGAATGGGAATCACTGTAATGGCTCAGAACAGGAAATACTTGTGTTGCTATCGGTCTTCCATAACTTTACTTTCGTCTCATCCCTCCAGGCACACAGTCCATAAGAGGCTATGCCCTCGAGATACTCAGAAAGCCCCTGAAGGGTCCTCCAGACAACCCAGCACCATCCATGAGGGACACCCAGGGGCCTCTCTGGCTGCCTTCCAAGTCTTGGAAAATATTTCCCAACGATACAAACGTGCCTCAATTCATTTATCCATTTGCTTGGTGGTGAGTAGTTGAATTCTTCGCAGGGTGGGGCGGGGAACGAAGCTACTATGAATGTTTCTTGATATGCTTTTTTTGAGGACACATACATTCACTTCTCTCGAGTATATATATGTGGGAACGGAGTTGCAGCTTCATAGAAAAGCCGCACGTTTCGCTTTAGTAAATACACTCAGATCGTTTTTTGCAGTTCCTGAGCCACTGTACACCCCCAGGTGAGTGCGGGAATTCCAAGCATTTGGTCTGCTTCTCTGCTGAAATTTGGTGGCATCAGACTTTTTAACCTGAGCCATTCATGGGTTATGCAGGTACTATCAGATTTTATCATCTAAGTCAGGATTATTTTTTATGAATACTTTTAATGTTTTATTTTATTTTTTGAGACAGAGAGAGAGGGCACAAGCAGGGGAAGTACAGAGAGAGAGAGGGACAGAGGATCTGAAGCGGGCTCTGCACTGACAGCAGTGAGCCTGATGCGGGGCTTGAACTCACAAAGAGCGAGATCACGACCCCAACCAAAGTCGGATGCTCGACAGACTGATCCACCCAGGAGCCCCCGGTCAGGATTACTTTTACTTCCATGTGTGTAAGAACTACCCGGGCTGCTCTCTCAAAGTGTGGATTCAGAGGTCACAGCCCATGTGCAAAAGTTTTCAGTTAGTGGTTCAGGGTCAAGCTCAAAAATCTACATTATTAACAAGTACTTCGTTACCGAGCAAGCTTTCTGAGAAACACCGGCTTACATGGGTCTGTGCTGTGTAATCTGTGGGCTGTCGCTGCTGATTCCCTGAGAGCGAGTCCTGCCAGGAGAGCGAGTGAGAACCCGCAGCCGATCCCAGATTTCTGAGCGTGGGCTGCAGGTGACAGCCACGTGTCATCTCAGTTTTCAGAACAAGCCTCCAAAGTGACTCGGATTTTCCATCTTGCAAAGGAGGACACTGCGGTTCTAAGGACAAGTAAAGAAAGAGAGGTAAGGCCATTTGCCCAAGAACAGATGTTCAAGGCTTAGAAGCAAGGATTGTTCTATCCCCTGTCAATGATTTGTGTAATATACCAATGCTTTGGGCACTTTTTTGTTGTTTTTAAGTTGTATTTATTTGTTTTGAGAGAGAGTGTGTGCACTCAAGTAGTGGGGGGCAGAGAGAGAGAGAGAGAGAGAGACGGTGGGAGGAGAGAGAGAGAGTGCACTCAAGCAGTGGGGGGGGGCAGAGAGAGAGAGAAAGAGAGAGAGACGGGGGGAGAGAGAGAGTGCACTCAAGCAGTGGGGGGCACAGAGAAAGAGAGAGAGAAAGAGAGAGAGAGGATCCCAACTCGGGGCTTGAACTCCCTAACCATGAGATCATGACCTGAGCTAAAATCAAGAGTTGGATGCTTAACTGTATGAGCCACTCAGGTGCCCCTTATTCATTATTTTTACACACAAAGGCTTTTTCTCTCCAAGATGAAGTTTTAGGTAAAATTGTCATATACAAAACAGATAATAATTAAGGGGCTTGGGTAGCAGCCAGGGCCAGAAGCACAGCGCCTTGGCTGTGTGACCTCTCTGAGCCCCAATGTAGTCTTATTTTTACCTGCTATGGGCCTGTGACCCTCCCTGGGACCTAGGACACGGGCTTCTAAACCACAGGACCCAGCATGTCCTCGGGGGGCCCTACGCACAGATGTGCAATTTATACAGCCCTCCATTTTTATGTATTGAAGAAAATATCCCTTCCAGCAATCTGGATTCTCTTTTACTTACACTGAAATTTAACCTGAGAGCTAAGTAGATCAATTGTGCGCCCTGATGCTCTCTCCTCCTCAGGTGGCAAGCTGTTATCATTAAAGTTAGAGATCTCGGGGCGCCTGGGTACCTCAGTCGGTTCAGTGTCTGACTTTTGCTCAGGTCATGATCTCACGGTTTGTGGGTTCGAGCCCCACGTTGAGCTCTGTGCTGACAGCTGGGAGCCTGGAGCCTGTTTCAGATTCTGTGTCTCCCTTTCCCTCTGCCCCTCCCCATCACTCATGCTCTGTCTCCGTCTCTCTCTCTCTCTCAAAAATAAATAAAACATAAAACAAAAGTTGAGGATTTCTTAGGTCATTCATTCATTCCTTGTCACCTTCCTCTTCCACTGTCCAGATGTATGACCTTGAGCCGATCATTTCACATCCCTCATCCTTGGCCTTAACGTCTGTGCAATTGCATCCGGAGCCCTGGGCCCCAGAGCGCGGAGTGAGGACTCCGTGGGATGCGAGGTGCATCGTGCAGGGTGAGCGCCGGCCGGAGCCGCTCCTTCAGCGCCCGTCTCCTGCCTCCTGGGTACGTGCCCTGCAGACCCACCAGAACCACGATTCGGTACCAGTGGTGTGACTTTCCCCCCTCTCCTGCGGGACCGGGATGAATCCCACCACGTCCACGCAAGGCCCGGGGAGGGAGGGCGATGACGTCATCGGTAGGAGGGACTGGAGAGAAACACACACGGGCAGTCATTCTAGAAACACCGGAGGATGAGATCATTAAGCAGCAGCCACCCTGGGGATCTGGAAGGCTGTAATTGTAGCTGACGTGGGATAACAGTCGCTACAATTTACCCAGCTCCCTGCGCGTGCCCAGCATTGGGCTAAGCTACTTGCATCCGTGATCTCATTTATCCTCAGGACAATCCTCGCACAGGTGCTCTTGCCGTCATAGCCCACGGAGGGGGGGCATTGGGACGCCGAGGGTGGAGGGACCGGCCCCAGGCCGCCCCGCCAGCAAGCAGCGCAGCCCTGGGCTCATGCGAGCACGCCGGTTGGGGTACAGTTTTGGCGGCTGTAACACAGGTTCAGAAACAAGGGTTTACACAAGCCACAAGTCCATGTTTCTCTTGCATCAGTCTTTTATTATTATTAATTTACATCCGAGTCAGTTAGCATTTACTGCAATAACGATTTCAAGAGTAGAATCTGGTGATTCATCGTGATTCACCAGGGTCTTGCGTCAGTCTTAATGCAGGCTGTCAGGGACCGGGTCCTTGGATGTCGTCACTCAGCCTCTCAGCTGCATGGTAGCCAAGGGACTCAGCGTCAAATGCTCACCCCCAGGGGCAGGAAGGGGAGGGGAAAGAACCACATCGCTTCACTTCTGCTCTTATGACATTGGTCTGAACTGGGTTATGAGGTCTTGTCTAGCAACAAGAGAGCCTGTAAATGCCCGTGTTGGGGTAAGATGTTACTAAGGTTAGAGAAGGGAGTATCCGTGCACAGCAGGCATCCCTGCCTCAGTCACTCCATTACTGGACCTCACATTGCAAGGTGGTGGACGGCGCCGCTAAGACAAAACAGAAGCTCACAGGCACGACCGTGTTCAGAGAAATATATGAGAAGCTCTGGATATATGACTTAGGAGCCATAACCCTGCAGACAAGAACGGAGCATGAATTGAGTGCCTACTACATACCTGGCCCTGGCCTGCGGGCTTCCCGTGCGGCACATGCTACAAGTGCTGTGCTGAGACATGAAAGACCCAAAGCTCAGAGAGGTGAGGTGACCTGCCTCAATTCAGGTGTCTGGTAAGTGGTCAGGCCAAGATTCGAAGTCCCGGCAGTGTGAGCCTGGGCAGGCAACTTTCACTTCTCTGTGCCTTTGACCTCCCCATCTTTATTATTTAAAAAAAATTTTTAATGTTTTTTTTTTAATTTATTTCTGAGAGAGAGAGAGAGAGAGAGAGAGAGACAGCATGAGCAGGGGAGGGGCAGAGAGAGAGGGAGACACAGAATCCAAAGCAGGCTCCAGGCTCTGAGCTGTCAGCACAGAGCCCGACACGGGGCTCGAACTCATGAACCGTGAGATCATGACCTGAGCCAAAGTCGGACGCTTAACCAACTGAGTCACCCAGGGACTCCCGACCTCCCCATCTTAAAATGTAGACAACAGTACCTACCCCCCAGGGCCGCAGCGGGCTGTGGATACTTTAATGTAGCTAGAACACTGGGGAGAAGCTGGCCGGCAGCAAGCCCTCAGCAAGTGGTTAGACATTATCATCGTTGTTGTTAATCAGTGCTTGTTTATCTTTCCCCTCTGCCCACCCTGTGTCCAGTCCTAATGCCAGCGTGACAAATGCCATGCTGGGAATACAGAAGACTGGGAATGACCAGAAAGGGGGCAGAATCCTTTTGACCTTAAAACATAAAAAAGTCTCATGAAGAAGACTTTACTGTATATTGAAAGAAGGGAAGGATTGTAACAGGCGGAGAGAGGGAGGAGGTCGGTCAGCCTGGAAAAAGGCTTCCAGGAAGGAGGAGGCAGAGAGTGTCGAGGGACAGTGAAATGGCTAAGGTGAGCAGGACACCAACACCAGCAGCTAATTGAAGGAGGCTGGCCTTTTACCTGAAGGCCATGGGGAGCCCCGGAAGGTTTTGATCATCGATGTGCCAGGGAAAAATCGCCATGGCAACAGCTCTGGGGAGGACGGGAGGTGCAGAGGCCGGCTAGCAGCTGGTGGCGTGGGTTAGGTTAGAGGTAACGAGCACCTGCATTACAGCTCTGGCTTTGGGAAAAGCGAGGAGGGGACCGAATAAGCACAGTGCGTGGCTTTGCGTAGAGAAGGAAAGGCCGACGGAACAGCGAAGCAGGCATGCTTAGCCCACTGTCTGAAGCAGAAGCCCTGAAGAATGTAAGCACGTAGCCTGTCATACTCTCTGCCTGTTGCAACAAAGTATTTTTTTTCCAGCTGGTTCTGCTTGACCCTGACCTACTCCCTCATTCACTTGCTCCCTTGTCAAGCCACGTGCTCAGAGTCTACATGAAGCAAATTCAGTCTCTACAGAGACAGATCGCGTCTTCTTTAGGTATCTGTTTATATGAGGGCGGTATAGGGTAGGGTGCTTTAACAAAGGAGCAAACTCTAGACTGTAACTGTAACAAACTCTAGACTGAATGCTTGTGTCCTTCCCAAATTCACCTGGTGATCCCTGAGGTGATGGGATGTGGGGCCTTTGGGGGTGATTAGGTCATGAGCCTTGGTGATGGGATTAGTGCCTTGGTAAAGGAGCCTTTAGAGAGTTCCATGTGAGCACACAGTCAGAAGATGGCCGTCTAAGAACCAGGAAGTGGCCTCACCAGACACCGAACCTGCCAGGGCCTTGATCTTGGACTTGCCAGCCTCCATGACTGTGAGAAATACATTTCCGCTGTTTATAAGTGACCCAGTCCATGCTATTCACTTATAGCGGCCAAAACGGACCAACATTGTTATAAACAAGCCAATTATCAATTTCTCTTTGTCCTGTAAGGTTGCAGGCAGCTCAGGGATGGTGTGGGAGCCTGAATGGCGAAGGGAAGTTAGCCTACTGTGAGTTCACATCCTGCCGCCTCATCATGTAGCTTCCATCTCATGACCCTAAATGGCTGCTCCAGCTCTTGCCATCGTGTCGACATTGAAACCAGAAAAAAAAGAGGGGCAAAGGAGAGTTGCCTTTCCCTTTCAGATCACGAACACATCACGTCTGTTCACATCCCATGAGTCAGAACTTGTTCACTGGACCACATAACTGCCAGGAAGGCTCGAAAATGGGCTCCTTAGTTGGGTGTCCATGTATGGAGATTAAAAACCCACCACCATGTAAGAAAGGGATGTTGGCAAAGGAGTAGAGTCTCTGCCACTCTACTCTACCACCCCCTCCCCCCACAAGTGCCTAAAAAAGCACAGGGACATCAGACGGCACTTGATGAATCGGAATCGTGAGTTAACGAACATATCCTGACAGGCTCTGAGGATACTGAGAGGAAACAAACAGACCCTCTATCATGAAGTAGCTTTTGGTCTATTCTGGAGCCTAGATGAGTCTAGAAATAAATGCAGTGGATTGCTATCCTGGGGAGGATGGCAGCCTTGTAGCTTAAACAGCCACAAAGGAGAAAGGCAGCAAAAACCAGTCGGGGTGACAGAGGTCAGAAAAGACTTCACAGAGGATGATGTTCAGCTGAGTCTGGAAAGATGAGTAGATGTTTGCTTGGAGAGCCAGGTGAGGAGGGCCGCTCAAGGGCAAAGCAAGAGCGTCAGCGAAGCCAGGGAGGTTGAGATACCACGTGACACATTCAGGGTCGGGCAGGCAGGAAAGGCAGGCGGGGAGACGACCCACAAGAAGGGCTGGAGGAGGGAGGTGGGGCCAGGTCTGGGCACCCCAGTCTTTCCCCACAGGAAATGGGGGTCCGCTGAGCAGTTTCAAGCACGGGGGTTGAAGGCTGAGGGGCGCGCAGATGTCATCACATCTGTGATTCTGGACGATGGCTCTGGGCACCTTTTGTGGAAGGTGAACTAACACTTAGGGGTTGGGGGAAAAGGTCCAGAGTAGGAAGCAAGAGTTTCAGAAGCTTAGTTTTTCCCAGTAAAGCCTGATGTTTGATGCAGATAGAACTTGTGGTAGCCTAATGTACCTCGTAAGTAAAGCCAGAAATAGTTCGTTTGAAATTAAGGTTGCAGTTGACTGTTTTTTTACACTTGACTGATTGATTGATTGATTGATTGATTTGTCTGCCGTCAGTTTTTCTTCTAGTGGCTGCATTTCTGTGTCTTCTGTTTGCATCTGCTTCTGCTGAAGTTCATAGGCTGGTATTTAGGGAAGAGCTGTGTGTCCTTGGCCAGGTCATCCACCTTCTGCACCCCAGCTGAATCATGAGTGAGCTGGAAGGGATGAACCCCAAAGCTCTGACCAGCCCCAAACACTCAGTGCGGTAGGAAGTCTGTGGCATCTAAACCATGGAATCTCTGAGAAGTAAGGGACCCAAGGGGTTACCAACTGTTTTATTAGCTGTGAAAAAATGGAGCTCAGAGAAGTTCAGTGGTATGGCCCAAGGTCATCCAGCCCTGGGTAGCAGCAACAAAAGCAGGGACCCGGACATAACTCCTTCCTAGTTCAAGTCTTTCCCCACGAATAGGGTCAAGTTTCATAGCCTCAGTGGAGGTCTTTCTAGCCCCTCAGTCTTCACTGATCATTCTAGAGCATGTCTTCTGGAATGATGCCCCACTAAGGTTTCTTCCAATCCTAAATTTCCATTGTTTATAGGGTTTACCAAGAGTATTTCATGACTACTTCCCTGCTAATGCTTATCACACCAGTAATAAACACACCAAAGTTTACATCCACCCATCCCTTCATTTGTTTATTTAATGAGAATTTTCTGGCCTCATTACAGGCGTTCTAAGCAGCATTTTGAAGGGCACCTAGTCCTCTAACTTCATAATGCTGGACATCGTGGTGGCTTCCAGCTTCTTTTTTTTTCAAGTTTATTTATTTATTTTGAGAAAGACAGAGCGTGAGTGGAAGGGGGCAGAGAGAGAGAGGGAGAATCCCAAGCAGGCTCCCTGATGTCAGTGCAGAGCCTGACAAGGGGCTCGAACTCACAAAACTGTGAGACCATGACCTGAGCCTAAATCAAGAGTCAGACACTTAACCAACTGACTGAGCCTCCCAGGCTCCCCTCAGTGTTTGATTTATAAATAATGTGGTAAAGAACTTGCTGGAAGCTTGGTGGGCATCTCTGGCTATTAGGATAATTAGGATAGATTCTAGATGGAGAATACTCTAGAGAATGCCTGCTATACCTTCACAGTGAACAAAACCACGGTGTAGCCTTGATTTCCTGCCACTCTTAACACCATACACACACACACACACACACACACACACACACCCCTCTTATTCCTTAATCTTACCCATCAGTAAATGATACCATGTTATATTCAATTACTTCAACCAAAACCCTACTAGTTGTCTTCAATATCTTTCTTCTATTCACCTTTATTCAGCCCATTGCATGTCCCGCAGCTCTGCCTGCCGTGGGTACCCCTAGCGCTGTCTATACTGCATATCTCCAGTATCACCACCGCGGTCCAAGCCACCAGCATCTCTCCCCGCACCTGGGATGACCCCTCACTTCTTCCTTCCTCCTAACCTTGGTCTTGGACATTCCATTTTCTAGACGGCAGCCAGAACAATAGAAAAATGTGAATCAGTTCATGCCATAAAATTCCACAAAAATTCCACAGTGTTTATCACAGAGATCAGGAACAAATAAAACTCTTTGCCCCGGCTCACAATGACCCCTCTGCCCACCCTTCTTGCTTCCTGTCAAGGAAGTCATCTATTCCCTGACATTAAAGGAATAGTGACAAGCACGTGCAGGGCATCAGTGGGCACCAAAGACTTCTGCTCTGGTAGAATTTACATTCTAGAAAGGTGATGCAGCAAATGTCAGCCATGCGGACCTCACAGAGTATGTTAGGTGTGGTAAGAGCTATCGGGGAAGAAAGACCAAGAACAAGAGGTGGACGGGGCTTACAGGATCCAACTGTAGTTAACTTACAGGATCCAACCTATAGTACTTGCTCGGTAACTATTTAATAAATGAGTGAATTCGTTTTTAAACATATATACAAAACTAGAGGCCCAGGAGGAATCAGCTTTCAGCCTTCTTCTGGCCAAAGCCAAGAAAGAGATGTGAGGCTCCCAAGATTCCCAGGGCCTGTGAGATAAAAATCACAGTGGATGCTTTGGAAAAGCCTAGACATTTCTGGCACAATTGACTGCAATCATTTTTTTTTCTCTTGCGTTATCCTTTTCCATCATCTTCCTAGATGGTGAGAGATTTTCCATGGTTTTGGTTATGTCTTACCTCGTTCCTTGCCAAGCCTAGAAGATCCTAGAAACTCTTAGGTGCTCCAAAAATATTTAGTGAATGAGATCTCCCTGCATCCCAAGCCACAGGGCCAAGTTTTATGTCCATGCAAGTAATACAAAACTGAGCTCTTAATTTGGAAAGGAAAGGCTCAGCTAATTAATATGCAATGTCAGCAGCCTCATATATTTTATGGTTCAAAACAAGACTGCGTGTCCTTTAGCCCAGTCGATTTCCTGTTTGTTATCACATTAGACCTAGTCCAAGGCAGATGGAAAATTTGAAGGACATCTCCAGCCATTAAAACCGGCATAAATTTTTCAGAACTGCATATACATACATAATACTTCCCATTAACATTTTTTGGAATTAGGGTTTACACAATTTCTTGATTAAGCAGGAGCTCTTTCGTCACAATTCTGCTCCTTTCAGCTCCCCAGATCTATAGTCCTGGGTCTGGATGCCTGGTGATGTTAATTTGGCTCTTAGGGCCGGTTCTGTTCAAAATCCCATACAGAGATCTGTGCTGGAGCTGCCCTTGACCTTCAGTCTGTCTCTGTGTTTTTATCGTCAGCTCGTGACAAACAACAATGGTTCTAGCACCTGTGTTGCAGCCTTCTGTGCTCAGAACATCTGTGATCCTCAGAGTAGCACTACGGATTGGCACTAGAACCTCTACTTCATACACAGCAGAGGGAAGGCACAGGGTGACTGAGCAAACTGCCCAAGGTCACAGCAAGGAAGTGGCAGAGCCAGGAGCCGAACTTTGTGCTGGTTCCACTCTAAAGCAGGTGTTCTTCTTACTCTGCTGAAACGCATGGAAGACAAGCTGGCATTTGTAGAGCTGCTCCTATGTGCCAGGCACTATATTGGGCACCATATGTTTCTTTTCTCATTTTATAGCTGTGTTATAAAGGACACATTTCTATTCCCATGTCACGTATTGGAAAACCGAGGCTCAGTGATAGTTAGCACTGGGCCCAAAGTTAAGCAGCTACTAAATCAGGAAGCCAAAATTCAAGTTCGGTTGGTGAGACTGTGCACACTGCTCCTTTCTCTTAAGCAAGAACTTAAACATTAGCCCATGAAAGCATTTTATCTGTGTAGCTTGTCGTTCCTTTGGTGTGGTGTAACAGATGTGAACTACCATGGGAAGCAGAGATGTCCTGTGACATTAAGGAAATAGTTAAACCTCTCTGACGCTCAGCATCTCTGACTGTAAAGTGGATTTATAACCCTCTCCTTCCCTTACTCACCCCCAAGACCTTGGGAGGACCAACTTACAGACTGAATAAAGAAACTAACTGTCCCAAACCCTCACTTTACAGATGAAGATACTGAGGCCCGGATGGGCTGCTCAGCATCTCCAAGCTGCTCGATGAATTGCTGACCTAAACTACATTAGAACCCCAGTGTATCAGTCAGCTACTGCTTTGTAACAACTGCTGAGGTTCGTGGTAATGTTACAAACCTAACTCTCATGCACATAAAATGAATACATGTCAAAGATTTTTATCCAACTCATTAAGTAATGAAAGCGATGGATGTTGAGACCAGCTCAAAGGAGATTTTCGGCAACAGAGGGATATACAGATAATCAGGAATGCTGAAATGAATTTTCTAGAAGATGCACAGCAGGTTACTATTCAAAAGACTGTAAAATGTAAGGTTTGGGGTTATCTTTTCTATAGCACACAAATCCATTGTATCTCTACAGCGCAGAATCCATTTACATTGCTATCAGTTTTCTATGAGTTAACTTTTGTCCCTAAGGAGTGGTAAAATAGCATCCTCCGTAGGACGTCAGCCAAAAGTGCAGATATCTATAGGTCAGAAAGTCCCCAGAGGGCTTTCAGCACTCTACCAAAAAGGGCTCTAAAGAATCCCTTTTGCTGATTTCTAATTTTCCTGATATAGAAAACCACAGATATTTCAATAGCTTTCAATCATAAGCATTTATTCATCCATCACAGGTCAGGAGGCAGAGGGAGTGGGAGGGCTCTGCTCCCCCCATCCCCAGCTCATTCTGGGGCCCAGGATGGAGGGGACAGCAGCTTTTCGGAGCAGAGTGGGGGCCAGGGGTCCCAAAGAAACACAAATGCATGATACTTCTTAAGGCCTCCCCCAGGGAAATGGTACATTTTTACTCCTTCCTATATTCCATTAGCTAAAGCAGGTGATAGGAACAAGCCTAACATTGGTGGGAAGCACAGGGGTCCCATGGATGTGGGGGATGGGTGTTCACTGAGCAGGGTTAAGCATGTCCAGTTGTGCTAAGATTTGCAAAATAACACGTGGACACAGAGGGACAATGTAAACATACGGGAGCAAGAGTATTTTAAGTGTAGAGCTCAGTTGTGACCACCTGCAACCTCTTTCCAGAAGTGAAAGAAAATAGGGTTGGCCAGCCAAAGGTAAAGTTTGGAAATGAGCTCACCCATATGCTTGCTTTCGTGGCATAATCTTCTAATACTGGCGGGGCATTTGTTGAGATCTTTTATCCGCTCACCTGCACTGTCAAATGGGTGCTGGCTGCCGAAAGTCAGTTGAGGAACACGTTTCTTAGGTAGCGCATGGCTAGCTCTTAAGTTTGCAGAACCGTGCCTGGGGCGGATACAGCATGACCCAGTACTCATGGCCATGAGAGCTGGTTTTGCTGGAAGAATTTTGAGAAATATTTTAAGTTAAAAGAAGGTAACAGCCGTAATAGGTTACTTGCAACCAATAAATGGTATATGATACATAACTAATTAATTTTTTAAGTGTATTTATTTATTTGGGGCAGAGAGAGCATGAGCAGGGGTGGGGCAGAGAGAGAGAAGAGAGAGAATCCCCAAGCAGGCTCCGCACTGTCCGCACAGAGCCCACCATGGGGCCTGAACTCACGAATCACGAGATCATGACCTGAGCCCAAATCAAGAGTGGGACGATGGACTGACTGAGTCACCCAAGGCGCCCCTTAATAAATTAATATGTTGTGTGTGTGTGTTTTAAGTTTGTCACAAATAATTAACAGAAAACACACTTTACGGTCAATACCCAAAGATGAAGAAGGAGGGTTTCCAGTCTGACAACCAGCTGGGGTGTCGCCTGCGGAGATGCTTGAGGCCAGGGTGGGAGTCACAGAATCACAGCACCTGGAACCTCTTCCTCAAGCAGGGCTGTGTCCAAGCGTGGCCTCCCTGAAGCCGAGGAGACGGGGAACAGGGTGGGGGAGCACTGTTTCCCCTGAAGTGGGGGCCCAAAGTCTCCTCCTCTTCTTCTTTATTTTTCTTTCTCTTCCTCTTCCTCCTCACCTGATCCCAATCCCGCTGGCTGCGCCCATTTATGAATTGCGCCCCCTGGTGTCAGGTGCTGTGCACTACGCTTTGCAGAAACTCCACGGCTTTCTGTCACCTGCCTCGAACCCACTGACAGGAAGCTTTGCAAACCCCTGGCTGGGACTCCCGCTCACGAAGTGGAAATATCACGAAAGTTCTATGAGGCCATTTCAGAAAATTTACCAACGAACACCCACTTCAAAGGGAGTCTTAAGTCAACACACTAGGCTGGTCTGCCTTTGAGGAAGAAGGTTGAGGTATTCTCTGCATCTTTTTCTTCATCAATTTGTGGCATCAAAGGAAAAATCTACAACGAAACTCTACCTAACTTAATGTTGTACAGATATTACACGAGCTCATCTTTCTGGTTCCTTCTGAGGAAGTTATTATTATGACCGTAATATTTAATATGTAATACAGAGATAATAAAAATGGACAATCAGTTTCAAAGAGATTAATGACCGGTCAGTAATAACGTAGCCTCCAAATCTATCTGTAATGTAACATTAAGCCCTTTGGGTTGGGTTTCAAACCTCACCCCAAGCATGTGAGGAAAATGTCATTACTATCTCCATTTTCCTGAAGGGGAAACTGAGTCTGAGGGATCTGACATGCCTTCCCCAAGCTCGCTTAGCCAGTGTGCCGGGGTTGGTACCGAAACCTAGCTCCTCCATCACTTAACCCTGTGTTATCACTGCCTTCCTGTGGAACACCAGAGTGATAGCATCTTTTGTTATTTTCACATTCCTTGAGGAAAAGTTTGTCTAGTCATGAAGACCTTTCCAATAACGGGGACCCCATCTTCTGGGCATTACAGAAAAATCTAGGTTTGAGTCTTTGCTCAGTTACTGCTCTTTGATTTACATAGATCCCATATACAGTCACATTTGGACAAGCCACAGACGTTCTTAAAGGTGCATTTGTGAGATACCTACATCGTTGGGTGGTGGCGGCAACTGAATGGGGTGGGGAAGGAAAGGTGCTTAGCTCAGGACCTTCCACAGAGCAGGCCCCCGGCAGGTGGCTAGTGTGCTGCTTACACAGCAGTGGGATTCCTCGGAAGGCAACTGGCTGGAGATCTTCACGCGGAGACCAAAGAATGTGGCTACAGATTGGAACAGACGAATATTTTATAGGTTGGGTTCACGATCCCTTCACGAAATGTGAAGTCCTTGGAGTGGGTCCCTGTTATGGGTCAATTTGTGTGTCTCCTTCACCCACCAAATTTGTAGGTTGACTCTCTCACCTCCAGTACTTTGAGATGTGACTATATTTGGAGACCGGGCTTTTAAACAGGTGCACAGGTTAACGGAGGCAGTTAGGGTGGCCCTCATCCAATCCGACTGCTGTCGCTGAAGAGGAGATTTGGACGCATAGACGTCAGGGTGTGGACACACAGGAAAGAAAATCACGTGAAGACAAGAGAGAGAGGTGAGAAGGCGGCTCACCTGTAAGCCAAAGAGAGTGGCCTCAGGAGAGGCCAGCCCTGCCTACGACCTCGCCTTGGCCTTCCAACGTCTGGGATGGTGAGAAAATAATTTTCTGATGCTTAAGCCCCCTAGCCCGTGGTGGTTTGTGACAGCAGTGCAGGCAAAGTAAGACAGGCTGACATCAGTATTTTATAAGATACGCAAAAGCAAATATCACAGTGTATCATTGCATCAGGAAATACTGTTTTGGTTATTTCTACGTTGATCATATTATGTGGACTGGGCTGTGATATGTGAGTCACCAACGGTGGACCAGCAGCAGACGAGACCCCTCAAATGTCTCTTCTAATTTGGATATCATGTTAATTATTATTATGATTAACATGTTCATACAGTATTTCAGTTACTATGGATTAAGGGCCTAAAAGTGCCAAAGGTTTATAAATGTTAACTTTGCTGAAACATTCCTTCGAGGTTATTATTATTCCTATTTTGCAGGTGAGGCTGAGCCTGGTTATTTAAACTGTCCAGGGTCAAAAACACTTAGCATTTTTCAGAGCCACGATTCTTGCCCAAAGCAGGCTCTCTCAAAATAGGCTTTCCCTATTCAGCATCATTGTTCAGCTACCCATAATCCTCTGCCCAGTTACTTAGCACCCAGGCATCAGCGTCCCCTCTGCAAAGAATTCAGCGATGGAAATTAGGAAGACCTTGGACTTAATAGGCTCTGTGCATGTGATTGACTAAGGGTACAATGGGCCTTTGATGATTGCGGTAGGAACACGGAGCGCGTCTCCAGGTTGGCATGGAGCTTCGCTTCCTGTCGCTAAGGTAAACGGAGCATCGTGATGTCTGTGGGGGGGGGTAATGAGGCACAAAGGTCTGGCCCATCATGACTGGAAGGAGGTGAGAAAATGGCCCTACGCTCCTTGTCTGCAGGCACGGTGAACAGTCTTTGCCCACAGTATCCGGCCCTCCTGCGCAAGCAGGCTCCGGGCCAGACGCTCTTGAAAGCAGGTACATGGGCTCATTAGCAGGGAAATGGCAGTGGGTAATTGGAATATGTAAATGGCATGGGCAAACAGGGTGTTTTAACAATCAAGACCCGGAGAGAAGGAGCTTAATTTGGTCGAGAGAAAGGAACAGACTGCCCAGGGAGCCAATTACTGGAGCCAGAGGCTGGGTGCTCAGCTTAGAGAACCCACAGTCGGAACACGGGGAGGCTGAGACACCGGGTGAACTTGTTTCCACCTCTGAAATGCTGAGCGACCCGCGACCCAGCCCTGCTTTTTTGCAGATGCCAATTCGTGCGGACTCTCTTTCCTAAATGCCTCATGCTCCATCGTCTCAGGGGTCTGCCAGCACTTTCCTTCCTGACCTCAGCATCTCAGCTGGCACCACCCGTAGTCCTCTGGCTGTTTGCATCCTATTTGTTTCTCCCCCTCTCAACCTGTCCTCTCCAGAATCATCAGAAAGCCCTTTCTGAAACCACCTGGGACACATCACTCTATCAAGCCTGACCCCCGGGGCCCCTGCTCCATTCACACTTACCTCCAGGCATCTTGCCCTGGAAACTCCGTGCTTTGTCTTGACTCCCAGCCTTTGCCTATGCTGAGCCTTCCACCAGGAACAGCATTCTCAGACAGTAACCCATCTCAGTAGCTACAAGCACAGACTCCAGATAACCTTGGCTCGAACCCTGGGGCCATCATCTTAGCCATGTAACCTTGAGCAGGGTACCTAAGCTCTCCCAGTGTTATTTTGTCACGGTTAATACAGAGAACGATGAACGTGATGCCTACGTCATAACTCTGTTGCTAGGATTAGATGGGATCATTCATATAAAGCACTTAGCCCAGTGCCAGGCACACAGTAAGCACTCAATTATTGTAAGTAATGATGATGACGGATAGACATGTAGCATGAGTCAGGTCGTCAAAATGCAATGATGTTACAGAAATGAGTAAAACTTATTCGCATCGTTGATCTCATCTTTTCAACTAAATATGGAATTACTCAATTTTCTTTTTTATTTTTCCCCTCCTGTTTCCCACAGACAGAGCAATTCATGAAACAGGAAATCAGTAAGTGCCCACTGGAAGGATTAACCAATGAATTCATGAAAGGATGAAGCGAATATCCTACCCAATACAGGTTTCTCTCGCTATCTGCAAGGAGACCTTTCCCACCAAAGCTTTCCTAAGCCAAAATGGCGTAAAGCGAAGAAGCAATTTATATAGAAAAAAATGTTTAGCGTTTCTAGACCCTGAAACAAACCTCTCTTCGGCTTTTCTGATACCGTAGGACACATTTCGCTAACGGACGAACAAAATAAATGGAGATGAACCACAGATGTTCACAAGCACAGTTCAAAGCCCCAGCAGTGGGAAGGCATGATGCGGACTGCAGTTCCCGGTGAAGGCGCTGGGTGGCGCCACTTTCCCCGCTCCGGCGAGAGCCCTCTCTGAAAAGGCTCAGTGCAGTGCATACCTTGAAAGCTGTCACTTTCACTTTCTGCCTTTTTTTTGGGGGGGGGGGGTAAAAGCGAAATCCTTTTCAGATTTCTGTCGGTTCGTAAAAACAGGTAGGTCTTTTGTAAAAGTCAAGTGGGATAACGTAAACTTTAGAAAAGCTGGGGATACCTGTATGTTTAAAAGGAAACAAAAAACTGATATTAAGAAACACCCAAAATAAACGTAAAGGTTAATGTAAGAACTGCAAATACAAGGCAGGGAAAAGAAACCCTTTCTCCGACCGAGAACAGTCTAAGTGAAGTCCTTTAATTATTGCCATCTGGAGTGAAGGTGAGCACCGTTTGGCTCGCAGCTCCTTCATTCCCCATCATGCCTGACTTGAGCTGCCTTCCTATGTCCAGACTCCTTCGAGTAATGCAGTGACTGTGCCCAGTACATCACAGGCTCTGGGTCTAGCTCACAATGAAGCATGGGGTAGGGAGGTTGGGAAAGTATCCCCCTTCATAGATAAGGAAACACGCTGGGTAGGATTGCAGCAACGTGCCCAGAGTCACTAAACTCAAAGTCACAGATTCAGGGCTTGAATTTGAATCAGGGTCCAGGGGCACCTCGGTGGCTCAGTCGGTTGGGCGTCCGTCTTCGGCTCAGGTCATGATCTCACGGTTTGTGGGTTCGAGCCCCGCATCGGGCTCTGTGCTGACAGCTCAGAGCCTGGAGCCTGTTTTAGATTCCACGTCTCCCCCTCTCTCTGACCCTCCCTTGCTCACGCTGTCTCTCTCTCTCTCTCTCAGAAACAAATTAAAAACATTTAAAAAAATGAATCAGGGTCCAAATTCCATACCTTAAGCTGCCCTCATTTTCTGGGTGCCTTTTGCCTTTCTCCTTATTCATTCCCAGGAAGGTTCCTCACCCGCAAGGGATCCAGAGTTAATGTGCCGTAACGTAGAGTGATAGGATGTCCAGGAAAAGAAAAACAAAGCCAAAGCATGGAGCGAGGAAAGACGGCACCTCTGATGGTTTGCTGTGGTTGAGTCTTCAAGAATAAAGAATACACAGAGGGGAGCCTTCCTTTCCAGACCTATTTGCTTTTGGCCTGAACTGTGACAAGACCAAAACTGGAGTTAGCCTGATCTCCTCCAAAAAGCAACAGGGGTCTGTCTCCTTGGATGCAAAGACCTGTCTCACTGGCCCCTCCCAGAGGTAGATTTATAACCAGGTGCAGAGCAAGTATTTTGGGGAGAAAGTTATTTGGTTCCGGCAGCAGCGTTACGGAATCCTCTGAGAGTGAGGTACCCTTAAGCCCACGGAGGGTGATACCGGCAGAAGCATGATGGGCAGGAAAGGCAATTTTGTATCCAGGACCCAACCATGACTGGAAGGTTCCATGTAATCAATCTGCCACAAATTATTCTTGCTGCCTTTTTGCTGCTTGGTATTTCATACTTTCTCTACAGCGACAGGCGTTTCTTGCGCAACAAGTAATAAAAGTCAATTTAAATATGGTCTAAAACAGGGGTGCCTGGGTGGCTCAGTGGGTTAATTACCTGACTTTCAGTTTCGGCTCAGGTGAGGATCTCGGTTTGTGAGATCGGGCCCCGCTTTGGGCCCTGCGCTGACAGTACAGGGCTTGCTTGAGATTCTCTCTCCCTCCCTCTCTGCCCCTCCTCCCCCTCTCAAAATAAACTAAAAACAACAATAACACCGTGTTCTAAAACAGTCATTTAATGTGTTTAGGGAACAGGGTGACAGGGTACAGACAGGGCCCCCATTGGCTTGTGCCCATGAACCTGAGAGTCTGTCCTGCTCCTCTGATCACAGAAATAGTCACCGGGATACCATCTCTCCGCAAGCACGTTTCTGTTCATCTGGTCACTCGAGGCTGACAGCCCTGGGAAGCAGAATGTACAGAGGAAGGAACTGAGGCGCGGAGAAGGTCTTTTGACCTCTCTCTCTCCTTACTCATTCCCAAGAAGTCTCCCCATCTCCAGGAGAGAAGGAGTTCACTGACCCTAGTGTACGAGATGAAGACCAGTAAAAGCGAAAACAGATCAATGGCATGGGGCAGGGTATCAGGTGGCAAATGCAAAGACTAGGAATTGGTTGGGTTTTCAAGGTCACCACAAGTTGTGCAGAACTGGGATGAAAAGCCAGCAGCGAGATGCCTTGTTTGTACCATGGCCCCCAGCCCACCCGAATGGATACTGTGTTAGTGAACTCTCTCGGTACCCACTCCCAGGTGGTACCTGAGGCTCTTGGAGACTTTAAGCCTCAAAGGCGATTCCTCTCTATTGAATACAGTAATTTGATTCTGGTTAGCTGGGATCTGTGCTGTAGAGTGTTACAATTACGTAGTCCCTCCAAAGACCCCAAAGACCCCCCAAATGCATACTGTTTTTCATGGCATTTCCAAAACTCCTACCTGAACAACACTCTTCCCAGGATTATAAAACCATTGAGCAAATCAATTTCCAAAGTACATGGCAGTTTCCTTATCATCGGATTTAACCGGGTCAGACTTATGAATTCGATATTGACTCTACCTCATGCTTTATGGGAGGCATGAACACAGCCCCTGCACTTGATCTTAAAACATTGCCATTTGACAGTCTGCAGCTCTCATCAAAACAGAAGTCTCCTCATGTGCCCAAGGATCCAAACTGTTATTTTGAAAATCTGAACTTTTGAGTAAGGGCACAGTAATCATGTCTTCTCTCTGCAGGGTCATTGACTAGTCTCCTTTTGTGCTTACCTGGTGAGCCTTTGTATTTTAAGTTCTCTCACAACGTTTTTGGCACCGTGTTACTTAAGTTGCAGTGAATACTGAGACTCTAAGAATAAAGACGTTCGCAACAGTAAAAGACAAAACCAAAAATCTCATACACGAACACACAGCAAATGCTTCCTTGGGAGCCACGCATCGTTCTGGGGGTAAACTTCTGCATTCATTATTCATCATTCATTCATGAGGTCCATAGGCACTGAGAGTTTACTGTACCCCAGGCATCCTTCTAGGCTTCAAGGATAAGACTCTCGAGTCCCTGCTCCTGCCTCCTGAGATAATAGGAAACCATAAACCAAATGCAAATAGGATCATTTTAGGAAGTGATACAGGTAAGGACACAGGAAGGGATTGAGGACGACTTTAAGAAAGTGCTCCAACATGCAGGACAGAATTGTTGCCTCAGTATTTGGGACTGGACTGGGATGGAAAGCTCCTGTGTGCACTGGCGCGTCCGGGGAGGGAGGGTGAGCAAATGTGCCCCAGCTTCCACTCGGAGCTCCTCTCTCTTAGGCTCCTCCCTTTCTCTGCACTTTTTTTTTTTTTTTCCTTTCCAGAGTTTGCACTGACTGGTCACTGACCAGTCTCCAAGTCCTTGGTGAGCATCAGTCTCTTCCTAAACACATGTGGGCCTCCCACTGTGCCGGCAGTCACATTTCCATCAGCCCATTCCGAGGTCTTCACAAAGTGCACCCCGCAGCCCACTGACCCACGGATAATCTTTCTCAGTCGAGTTGTGGCTCTTATTTTTCTACTAAGTTCCCATATCAGAGTCACTTCCTGGGCAAACTCTTCTGTGGCATTAAGCCATTTATTTTTTGTGCCAATACAACACTGTTGAATGATTTCAGCCTGTGTACAGTGTAAGTCCTTTCTTAAAGCTACCCTAAGGTTCTGAGATTTCTAAGGTTCTCCGCTCTGGCATTCATGCATACAGATCCTCCACAGGCTTCCCTTAAGCCCACACTCACGCTTCCTGCTCCCCTCCCCACCCCTTCTCACCCCCTCCCCTCTCCTCTGCCCACCCCTCCCCACCCCTCCCCTCTTCTTCCCCACTGCCCACCCCCTCCACATCCCTTCCCTTCCCCTCTGCCCACCCTCTCCCCTCTCCTCTGCCCACCCTTCCCCACCCCCTCCCCTCTTCTTCCCCACTGCCTTCCCTGCCCACCCTCTCCCCTCTCCTCCCCACCCCTCCCTCTCCTCTCCACCCCGTCCCCTTTCCTCTGCCCACCCCTTCCACATCCCTTCCCTTCTCCTCTGCCCACCCTCTCCCCTCTTCCTTCCCCACCCCCTTCCCTCTCTCCTCCCCACCTCCTCCCTATCCCCTACCCTCTCCCTTACCCACCTGTTCTCCCCATACCTGTCCCCTCCCCCATCTCCTCCCCTCCAGGCTCCTCCCCTTCTCTCTTTCTTTCTCCTTGGCAAACTCTCTCAAGCAATCCAGAGCTGGCAGTCCTCTGCAGGCCTTCTGATAGCTCTTCTCTGATGCACTAGGGATAGCTCCTTGACTTGGCCTTGCTCACAGCTCCTCCCCTCCCCATCCTGCCCAAGCCAGCCAGGGAGCCTGGAGAGAGTGGGAAGGCAAGGAGGCATCAGGTATGCTGGGAATAAAAGCAGTGGTGGGCTTGTGGGAGGGAGCCCGCAGGGACTCAAGTTCAAAGTGTGGGACCCTCACTGTTCTCTTCCGGGGATTTACCAAGATCTAGTCCCCGCCCAACTGATGGCTCACCTCCCTCTGCGCCCCCCGCCCCCCACACTCACTGCGCTCAAGCCACACCTCAGCACTTGGGGTTCTGCTGCCTGGAAGGCTCTTCCTGACATTTACTTAGTTGCCCCAGCTGGTCACATGGGTCTCCCCTCAAAATATCACCTCCACAATGAGGCCTTCCAGGACCAGCCAGTGTAAGGAAGTCCCCCACTTCTAACCCAGCAGGCTGTTTGGTTTCCTCAGAGCACTGGCCGATACTGGAAATCACACTGTGTGTGTTTTCTGGTACTGTCTTCCAGCTTTCTAGAACGCAGACTTGGCGTGCAGGGACCCGGTATGCCCTGGTGGGAGCCCATGGCCCCTCTCAGGGGAAGCTCACTCACTTGGGCTTCAGTAACTGAATGAATGAACAGCGACTCAGGCAAGAGAGGGAATGACTTGCTAGAGCCCGAGTTAGGAGCCAAGCCAATTCCACGAGCTGTTTCTTCAACCCTCTGCTCAACCGAGCGGTCAAGGGCCAAGGGCCAGGGGAGGCGGGGGCAGCACTCTGCACCGCCTGCCAGAAACCAGCCAGGGAGCCCCCGGAGTCGGTGGGCTCGCGCTGCGCTGGGCCTCGGCCAACCCGGCAACTTGGATTTTACTTCCAAAGCCAAGCAGCGGGATTGGGAGCTGGGAGGAAAACGTAAAGCTGCAGCCGCCAGGCCAACGCCTGGGGTCGACCGATGAGCCGCCCCTCGTCCCCCCTCTACCCCCCGCACCCCAGACCCGCCTCCCCTTCCCCGCTTTGCCCTCGCGCTTCGCCCCGGGGAAAGCCCCAACGCCCTCGGGAGCGCGGGCAGCCGTGCGCGGCGGCCGCGGAGCCGACGGGCCCGCGGGGCGCGCAGGGGTGGGGGGCGGCGGGGGGGGGAGGCGGGGCGCCGCGGGGGCCTCCCGCCGCGACGGGGCGGGACAATGGGGCCCCACCCCGGCGAGGGAGGGGGGCCGCGGCGTGCGCTCGGGCCGCGGCGCGCTGGCTCGCGGCGGCGGCTGCGGGGCTGAGGCTGGAGCGGGCGGGGAGGGGCGCGGCGGGGGGAGCGCGGAGGAGGGCGGAGGCGGCGGCGGCGCGTGTGGCGGGCGGGCGGGCGGTTGGCACCGGGCTTGTAAATAAACTGCGATGCTGTCTCGGGCTCGCCGGCCCGGGTGCCGCCACCGCCGCCGCCGCCCCGGAGCGCCGGGGCCGGGCTCCCGCCGCCGCGCGCCCTAGCGCCTCCGCGCCAGCCTCGCGCGCCCTCGCCCGCTCCCCGCAGTCCCCGGCCCGCGCCCCTCGGGGTCCCGCGGCTGACCCGCGCGGCATGTGACCCCTCCCCGCTGCCCGGCCTCCCCAGCCCCCCCACCACCCCGGGGGGGCCCGCCTTTGCTTGCTTTTGGGGGGTGGGGTGGGTGGGGAGCGGCGCGCGGATCATGGCATTGGAGTTCCCGGGCTTGCAGCCGCCGCCGCCGCCTCATCCACGCACCCCGAGCTCCCCTTCTTCCCGGAGCAGCAGCGGAGAAGGCGAAGCGGCCGGCGGGGGCGAGGCAGATGGGGCTCAAGGCGCGCAGGGCGGCGGGGGCGGCTGGCGGCGGCGGGGGCGGCGGCGGCGGGGCCGCTAACCCGGCCGGAGGGGACGCGGCGGCGGCCGGCGACGAGGAGCGGAAAGTGGGGCTGGCGCCCGGCGACGCGGAGCAAGTCACCTTGGCGCTGGGGGCCGGAGCCGACAAAGACGGGACCCTGCTGCTGGAGGGCGGCGGCCGCGACGAGGGGCTGCGGAGGACCCCGCAGGGCATCGGGCTCCTGGCCAAGACCCCCCTGAGCCGCCCGGTCAAGCGGAACAACGCCAAGTACCGACGCATCCAAACTTTGATCTACGACGCCCTGGAGAGGCCGCGGGGCTGGGCGCTGCTCTACCACGCGCTCGTGTGAGTACCCGGCCGCCCGGCGGCGCAGCGGGGGGCGGGGGCGGCGGGGCCCGAGCCAGGACGGCCCCGGGGCTTGAGAGCCAGGGGCGCTCATCTGCCGAGGGGGGGGGGACCCGTGTGTCCTCGGTGTTTCTCCGCTGTGCGTGCCCGTGTGTCTGGGAGCCTCTCTCTAGGTGTTGGATACGAGGGCTTAAAAGACCCGAGCGTGGTTTCCCAGCTAATTTGGAGACCGGATTGGCATGTTTGTGTGCGCGCGGGTGCGCATTTATGGCACCTTCTCCGGATGTTGGTATCGAAGCTTAAAAGAACGATGTGGTTTTTCCAATTAACGTGGAGGTTGAACAGCATAAAGCGGATCCTCCCATCTGCTCTGTTTTCTGCTTGGGGTGGCTCCCTTCTCCCGGGATCGCTACTGAGTTTTGATGATGTGTCTTGGAGTTGGGGATGGGAGTGGTACACTGCCCACAGTGGGGGTGTGTGTGTGTCTGTGTGTGTCTGTGCGCGTCTGTGCGCGCGCGCGCGCGCGGGCTCGTGCGTGTGCGTGAGCGCGGGTATAGGTTGCTTGCTTGTGCTGCCCTTCTTAGGGCTCCAGCCTGGTATAGAAGCTGGTGTTGCTCTAACTGGGAGCTGGGACTGGTCAAAATGTGTGTCTTTGGGTTATTTTTTAGGAAGCTAATGAGCACGAGAGAGAGTAATGAGAAGATAAGACCGTCTCAGGCTCGAGCCTAGACAGACAAGCCGGGGCTTAACTGTGCCAAGAGATGCGGGCCGGGGTTATTTTGGCCGAAGCACCCCCATGATTTGGTCCTGGTACCCCCTCTCCCTTAGCTGCTGTCCCTTGCCCTCCCTGCCTTGGCTGCACACAGGTGCGGGCCACGTGAAGGCGCCTGGGCTGGAGGTTTGACCCAAGGCATCCTTCCCCTAGAAAGAGTCTCCTTGAAAGAGTCAGGATGAAAATGCGTTGCCAGAGAAGGAAGATAGAACTCCCTTCTGCACCTGACACTCCGGACAGAAAATCTTATACCTGGGGAGACAGAGAGGATGTAAATGGTGACTTTCCCCCCAGGAGAGGAGACCAGAGCTGTGAGCACACACCCCAGGGGTGCTGGGGGCATTTCCCTTGCCTCCTGTCTGTGGCTTAGTCATTCTGATGGCTGCTTCTTGGGAAGCTGTACGCTATCAGCGTTTTGGCAGAGAATTGGTCATGGCTTTGGCCCCTTCTGTGCCTTTAGCAGTGGATAGTCCTCTGTGACCTCCCGCAACTGACCCATGACCCGATGTGGTCCCTAGGAGTTCAGGGAGCCTGGGAGTTGCTGCCTGTCAATTATCCTTGGTTGAATCGCTTTTCCAGATTTGGCCACCAGGTGGGGGCGTCTGCACAGGACCTCAGACTTGGCAACAGGTTTCTTTGGAGGGGTTACAGAAGCCTGGAGAGAATGCCTCCCCGAAACTGGCAGGAGGGAGGCGGGCATCCGGCCAGGAACATGGAGTTTGGATGGCCCAGACTCCAGCATCCACTTCTGCATGAACTTGCACGTGTTGGTGGCTGGAGAGAAGGTTAGCAATGGTTACTCTTCCGCTTGCTTTCTTCAGGTGACACAAAGCACCTAAAAATACATTCATTTCTGTTTCCAGCACCGTATGTAGTTAAATTGAACTGAAGGGGGTTCAGTTAAATTAGCTGATTCGTTAAAGTAATACTGGAACGTGATGGTTAAAAAAAAGGCACTAAAATTATCTGAATGCGCACAAACACAGACTCGACCTGTCTTTTTTTTTTTTAATTTTTTAATGTTTTGTTTATTTCTAGGAGAGAGAGAGGCAGCATGAGCAGGGGAGGGTCAGAGAGAGAGAGGGAGTCACAGACTCTGAAACAGGCTCCAGGCTTTGAGCTGACAGTCAACACAGAGCCCGACGCGGGGCTCGAACCCACGAACCCCGAGATCATAACCTAAGCAAAAGTCGGACGCTTAACAGACTAAGCCACCCAGGCGCCCCTCAACCTGTCTTTTGCATGTACGCGGCGCTCACTATTTATTGTCTGACTTCTAACCCTGGTTCAACGGCAGCTTGTGGGGTCCCTCTTTCTTCTCTTAGATTCCCAGCTAACACCCCTGCACTGCCTTGTCCAGCCTGGAGGAGGCATAGCTAAGGCCTGTTATTGACAGAGCCTCAATTTTATCCATCTTTCCACGGATTCCATCATGCTGAAGCAGGTTTGAGAATGCCAAAGCCTGTAGCCTCAGTTTCCTCACAAGGGCCAGGAAAATCTGAGAGTGTGGGCTGAGGAAGAGGTGAATATCTAACCAGATGCTTTCAGACATGCAAATCATTTATCTCATTGGACAGCTCTCCAGGATCTTATGAGGTGGGAATTACTGCCTACATTTTACAGATGAGAGTAAGGATACTTCAATAAAACTACTCATCCAGCATCACCCAGCGCCTGGTCTGGGTGCTCACATCTGAATGCAGTGAATCAACTCTTGTTTTGGAGCCTGATCCTAGTTCTGACCCTCGGCCAACAATTTCGGGGCTCTGGGTGCTTCACTAGGCATCCCCGGGTGCCCCTCACCCCATTGGTAACACAGGGCTCTTAGGATCGCCTCTGCCCTCGCTTGCTGGCTCACGGCTGGGCAATGGCTAGAAATGGACTTTGGAATCAAAGCAGGCTAGTCAGAACCCAGGGAGCACGGTGGGGGGGGGGGGACCGTGGAGTGAGCTAAGGTGCTGGTGGGAATGTGGGTTCTGGGAGTTACATGGGAGCCGTGTGAGGCTGGGCGTGAGCTCCTGATACCTCGGTAGTGGATGCGCCTCCCTCCTCCAGCTCGGGAGGAAGTGCAGTCAAGTGAACAAATTGAACTTTTCATTGATGATTCAGGCTTTTGCAAGGCACTGAAATCCGTGCTCCGAAGCATCCATTATCCTGTCCTGGGCTGTAGCTAATGGCATGACAGGGCCAGGAAATTGGGCTGACCATGGGTTCACAGTCTAGCACAAGCTAAATAAAAGCTTATTTAATTTTTAAATGAACCAGATCCGTGAGATGCACCCCCACCCCCCTTCCATACAGCAGGTGTGGAAACCATAGACCTTCACCCTGGTCTTCCTCCCTTTGCCTTAAGTGACCGTCTCTATTTTCTCCTGGCTACTCGCATCACCTTGGCCCGGCTCTGGAGTCCTTTTTTCCGGGAAGTTGTGCCCCGATCCCGCCATCCCCACCCCAAGGGGCAGCTAGACTTACCCTCCTCTGCAGCGCCCCCAGCCCTGGGGATTTGCACATTGCATTGGATTGATCTGCTTGCTTGTCTCTGCCATTGACCTGAGAGCTGCTTGAGGGTAGGGCCATCATGTGTTCTCCGGCTGGGTTCTCAGCTCCCCGTGGGCTGCGGGGTCCGGGCTGATCGCACGGTGGGCGTTCAGTGTGCGGGTGAGCGCCAGAAGGCTCTCGGGTTAACCAGAACTATGTTCCGTACGGCTTTACTGTCAACACCACCATCGCCACCACGACAGGTAGGCAGAGTCGGCATTGTAGGATTTCAGGGATAAGAAGAGCTGGGCGGAAGTCTTAAAATGGACCAGGCGGAGGAGGGGAAAAGGTGGGAGACCAGGCTTTTTGACCCCACTGTGGCTCATCCCTTCTCCGCACCCTGAGCCTGAAAAGGATTCTGCTGTTGCAGAGAAAGTGCTGGACTTGGAGCTCCCATCCGGACTGCCTGGAGTCTCTGTGACTTCGCATGACCCGCACGTTGGGGATGGTGACACTGCGATGTCACATGAATGAAATTAGCCCAACATCACGCCCTCAGTATTCACTGGTTGATTCTGACCAGCGTCTCCTGAAAAGCTCATACCACTGTCGGTTCTGGCACCGCCCAGGGTCTCCCCCTTCCTAGCCTGTCGGTGGAGAGAGGGTGGCTTCTTCTGGCTGGACTGACACTCTGCACAGCCTCCCGCTGCCCTCATCACCTCTCTGCTACCAGCAGGGTAGGATCAACTCACCTGTTGACAGGGCAAGGGCAAATGGTCACAAGAAGCACCCCCTGTTTGCATTCCCTAACCCCACCCTCAACCCCAACCCTAACCTTAACCCTGAGATGAGCTGGTCCCTAGGACGTCGTGAGAGGTGGGGCCCGAGGACCCAGCAGCTGCTCTGGAAAGCAAGGGCCCAGCTGGTGGACTGATTAGCATGTTGACTAAAGATCTACAGTCCCCTTTTTATTTTATTTTATTTTATTTTATGTTTTTAAATGTTTATTATTATTTATTTTTGAGACAGAGAGACAGAGTGTGAGTTGGGGAAGCGCAGAGAGAGAGAGAGAGAGAGAGAGAGAGATGAGAGAGACAGAATCCAAAGCAGGCTCCAGGCTCTGAGTGGTCAGCACAGGGCCCACCCGGGGCTCGAACTCACAAACTGTGAGATCATGACCTGAACCGAAGTCAGACACTTTACCGACTGAGCGACCCAGGCACCCCTACAGTCCCTCTTTTAAAAGGCTGATCAGTATTCCAGGTTCTTCATCCATTCATCGGTTGATGGACATTTATCTCCTTTCAACCTCTTGGCTGTTGTGAATAGTATTTCAGTAAACATGGATGTGCTAATACCTCTCTGAGATCTCAATTTCAGTTCTTTTGGGTAACTATTCAGAGGTGGGACGGCTGGGTCGTAGGGTAGCTCTGGTTTTCTTTTCTGCGGGAACTCCATGTTGTTTTCCATAGTGGCTGCACCAGTTTACGTTTCCACCAACAGTGGGCTAGGCCTCTCCTCATCGTCACCATCACTTGTTTCTCAGTGTTTTTAATTATTTTTAATTTTTTTTGATCATAGCCATCCTGACAGGCAGGAGGCGCCATATCATTGGGTCGTCCTTCCTTCGGTTATAAGACGGTGGCCTTTGGCGTCAGACCTGGGTTTAATGCAACTCAGCCATTTCCTAGCTGTGGGACCTGCGGCGATGAGCTCATGCTCCTGGGTTTCAGTATCTTTGTTTCTGGTACTGAGCTCCTCATGCGATTATCTCCCAGGCTTGTCGTGACGTCCAGTTGAGGTGGTGATAGAAAACGCCCGAACATTGCGCTCTGCTGGTTTGCGACCTTGGGCGTCCCCGGGGTTAAATCTGAAACTGACCCCGAATGCAGAGGGCAGGGAGAGACCGAATAGAGAGGCGGGCCACCCCAGATCGGTAGGCGGCGGGTTTAACAAGCAAGGGAGGTTTCCGCGAGGCTTGTCCTGGGTGCTGGAAGCTGAGTAGATCTCCCCACCCGCCCTCCAGAGTGGAAAAGGTTTGCAGAGAGTCCTTAATGGGATTCAGTCCCACACACAGTACCGACGTCTGAGGAGCACCTTTCTCTCAAGGCCATGACTTTGGCCCAGCTCCCACCTGGGAATGGTGGACAGAGCGCACGTTCCAAGGACGAGGGAGGCAGTGAGGTCCAGCTCGCGGGTCACCCGGCGGTCACTTCCTCTCTGTGACCTCCTCCAGTGCACTGCAGATACTCAGTAAACATTGTTTCCATTTTGCTTCTCTGAGTCCTATTGAACCTGCCCCTCCTTGTACCCTCATAGTCAAGGCCCCCCTCCCCTCTCCCCTCCCTGACAACCTCGTTTTATTTTCTTTTCATTTTCTGAACGCCTTGCCTTCTTCCCGGCTTTCCTTTTTTATGATGCTTTTTTACGATACCAGCCTCCGGAGTCGAATGAAGACGTGGAGGAAGGGGTTGACCACAGCTGCCCACAGTGTCAGGTGTCTGGGCCCCGGGGAGGCTGTGTGCCGGGCGGGTCCGTGACCGCAGGTGCTTCGCTGTCCAGGAGCCAGGCTCACATCAGGTGGCCTCAGCCCTGGGAGGGAGAGCACAGGGTCTCTCCTTTACAGTGAAAACAGATTCTGGAAGTCGGGTGATTTGCTCAGACTCTTGGAGCTCCCTTGGCGGCAGGACTGGGGTCCCGCAGGAGCCTTCCACCTGGGTCACAGGGCTGTCCCCACTGTGTCACTGTTGCCCCCAGTGGAAGCCGATGCGGAAGACGGGTGACAGAGAGAGACTGAAGCTCTGCCTTCCTGGGCGAGGCGCTGTGTACGGCCGCGTTTCTGAAGAGTCCCCGGGGAAGGGGCGCCTGGCCGGCTTAGTCGGTAGACCAGATGACTTTTGATCTCCATGTCTGTGAGTTCGAGCCTGGTGTTGGGTGCAGAGCTTCCTTTAAAAAAAAAAAAAAAAGGAAAGAAAAAGAAAGCTCCTGGGGGAGGCAGTGGGGCTGGGCTGCAGACCACATGCACACTGAGGGGCAAGGCTTTTCTAACTTTGACGTGCATGTGAATCACCTTGGCCAGGAGGTACCAGAAGAACAATCTGGCGGACTTCTCTCAAACCGGTCATCAAATTTGTGAGTCAACCGTCCCTACCCTCCTCCCGAATAACACAGTGGAAATGAACACACACCTTCCCTAGGGCCAAAAATGGCCTGAGTCCAATCATGAAGAAAGAATAAACAAATTCACAAGGCGGGAAGTCCTGCCATTTGGCTGACTCTTCCAAAGGTCCCTGATGGAAGAACGAAGAGACCTGTCAATGTTAAAATTGCTAAGGGGCTCCTGGGTAGCCTGGTCGGATGAGCGTCCAACTTCAGCTCACGTCATGGTCTCAAAGTTCGTGAGTTCGAGCCCCACATCGGGCTGTGTGCTGACAGCTCAGAACCTGCTTCCGATCCTCTGTCCTCCTCTCTCTGCCCCTCCCCCACTTATTCATTTTCTCTCTCTCCCTCTCTAATAAATAAATAAAACTTAAAAAAAAACTATCAGATAATTCAGCAGGCCTACTTCTGCGTCTCTCTCTGAAGGGAATGTAATCACTATCTTAAGGAATGTGAACTTCTGCGGACATTGTGGCATTCTTTGTAACAGTCAACACAAGGGAACAGTCATGATGTTCAGTGGCTGGGTGAATGGATACAGAAAATGTGGTACCCACACCCAGTGGAATGCCGTTCAGCTGTAAGAAAGGAGATCATGCCATTTGCAACAACGTGGATGAAACTTGAGGGCATTGTGTTAACAGAACTAAGCCAGAGAAAAAGACAAATATTTATACGTGGAATCTTCAAAAACTGAACTAGAAACAGAGATCAGATTGATAGTCACCAGTGGCTAGGGGTTGGGGGAAATGGGTGACGATGGTCAAAAGGACCAGACTTCTAGTTGTAAGATGAGTAAGTTCTGAGGATTGACTGCACGGCATGGTGATTATAGTTAACAATATTGTCTCATATATTTCTAGTTAATAATACTGTATCGTATATTTTTAGTTAACAGTACTGTGTTGTATACTTGAAAGTTGCTGAGAGAGTAGATCTCAAAAGTTCTCATCACACACACACACACACACACACACACACACACACAACACAGTGTGATGTGTTCGATGTGCTTATGAACCTTATGCAGTAATTGTTTCATAAATATATGTATATCAAGTCAGAAGTGGTATATCTTAGACGTACTGATGTCACATGCCAAGTATATCGTGGTAAAGCTGGAAGAAATAAGTGAAATTTATGATTCTTTATTGGACTTCAGATGGAAAAAATAAATAATAATAGAGGATATTGTGATCGGGACAGTCAAGAAAATTTGAACATGGACTCTATATTATATAATGTTATTATGTTAAAATTTAATTTATTGAGTGGGGTAATTGCATAGTAGTTATGAAGGTGAAATAGTCTTTTTTTTTACGAGCTGCATAGTGCTGTCTTTAGTGCTTAAGTGTCATAGTATCCTTAACTTATGTTTAAATGTTCAGCCCACATACAGGCTGTATGCAAGCATAAGTATGTGTACATAGTACGTACACGTAGAAAGAAAAAGGAGGCACGTGAGGCAAAAATGTTAACGGATGGAAAATCACAGTGAAGAGAGAATATATGGGCGTTATACTACTCTTAACTTTTTATGTTAAATTAAAAAAAATAAAAAGTTAAAAGTACTTTTTTTAAAAAAAAAAAAAAAAAAGGGGGCGCCTGGGTGGCTCAGACAGTTAAGCATCCAACTCTTGATCTTGGCTCAGGTCATGATCGCACAGTTCATGAGTTTGAGTCCCGTGCCTGGCTCTGTGCTGACAGTGCAGAGCCTGCTTGGGATTCTCTCTCCCTCTCTCTGTCCCTCCCCACCACTCATCTCTCTCAAAATAAAGAAATAAAAACTTTAAAAAAATACTTACAAAAAGAAAACATTGAACTTGCACAGACAGCACAGAGCACATACACGAACATGGATGGCAACCCTCCCCCCTGCCCCCGCCGGAAATTGATGCCATTGGTCTTTGGGGAACCAGGCCTGGGCCTTAGGTGATTCCAGTATAAAATCGGGTCTGGGAACCATTGGCCAAGCTGGACAGGCTCTCTTAGATTCATGGATTCTGTATAGAACGTGCCTCACGTTGCCCTCCACCTTGGGCTTGTGTCCAGGTAATGACACACACACAGTACAGGGGTGCAGCGTAGCGTGCTAATGTCATTCGTTTCAGGATCACTCATGCAGGCTCAGGTGCCGCGCCGGAGGCAGATGAGCCTTAACTCCTATGGAAACAGAGACTTGACACAGCGAAGTTGGGGAGTCTAGCAAATGCAGCAACAGAATGCAGATGAGGAACTAGTTAGGCACAAAGGCTGGGCGCTGTTGAGCCTCCTGTGTTGGGTGAAGGGAGCCTTTTCCAAAGGAGGGTTATGTGGCTGTGGAGAAGAGGAAGGTCCTACTCTTTGTCCCATTGATGACTAGTGTTCCGCTCCTGCTTAGAGAATCAAAAGCTCCCTGCAATTAACTCGAACACCGCATGTTTATTCTTGCATGATTAGGAAGCTCCCCCTTTGAACGTGGTGTTCATGAACGGTGATTCCATCGGTGTTTAAAAGTTTCATAGATCAGCGGGGATCCTGTAGTGTTTCCCAAAGAATCAAGAGGCCCTGCTCTCTCAATTTTGTCTGGGTCCTAAAGTTTTGACAGACTGAAAGCAGAATTTGTTGTGTCTCTTTAAAACGGGGCAATGTGAAAAGAAGCCAGGGAAAGGTCTTCCAATGTGGATCGATTAAAAACCCTTGTAGGCACGGTGCATATGGTTCTTGTTTGGGGTGGCCCAAGACAGCCATGGATTTGTCACAGGTACACTGGGCGGAGGGCAGGGCGTCTTGGGTGGCTAAGCTCGTTAAGCGCCTGACCCTTGATTTCGGCTCAGGTCATGATCCCAAGGATCGTGAGTTCGAGTCCCACATTAGGCTCTGTGCTCACGGTGTGGAGCCTGCTTGGGATTTTCTCTGTCTCCTTGTCTCTCTGATTATTTCTCACATGTGCTCTCTTTTCTTCTCTCTCTCTCAAAATAAATTAAAATAAATAAATAAACAAACAAATAAACTTAAAAAAAGTGCACTGAATGAGCTGTTAGGAGAACAGCATTAACTGTGGGGTTCAGACATCTCAGGAGTCCCACAGTGTGCAGGTTCCCCCCTCCCCACCGCCCGCACGGGATTGGTGTGAGAGCCACGTGAGACTACGTGTGAGGGAGTGCTCTGGAAGCGATGGCCGTGTAACACCCAGAGGTAGCGCTTCCTTAAAGCTGTAGAAGGATCAGGTGAGTCCCCTGGGGCCTTTCTGTCTGGGTCTGAGCATCTCCCTGCCCCCGCATGGATTTGGCACTCTGCTGTCAGTGCTGCCTTACCTGACACCAGGAACCCCTTATCTAACCAGCTAGATGCACTGACTGGATGCAATGCCTTAGCCCGTACATCTACAGGGATGTCCGCTTCCCTAGGATGGTCACCTTTGGGGAGGCTGATGGGGACAAGGTTTGCAGGTGACAAGATGATGTCACCACCGAGTTTGTTTCGGGCCACCTCTGGTTTTGCAGGGGTCCTGGGGTGCAGGTTCAGTGCTCACCACGGTGTGGCCGAGTCGGATGGGACGTTTCATTCTGCCGCAGGGGAGTGGGGGAGTTTGTTTGAAATGTTCTTTTGTGAGAACCAACTGGAAAGTAATTCAGGACCGATACTGCTTCTTGGCATGGAGTTTATGAGGAATAAAGGTGTGCATGTGGCAGATGGCTCGCGGAGCATCCCATGCGTCAGCTCTTCTTGGATTCCTCCTGTGGTGGGCTTCTCTCCATGCTGAAGACCTGGGCTAGGCTCTCTTTTTCGTCTTCTCCATCACCGCCGCCTCCCCCTTCCAGAGACCTTTAAAATTTCCGGGACCCTGTAAGAGTCTAACAGTTGAGTTGGGGGCATATAAACCCAGCATGTCAATTATAGCCAATGTTTACTGCATCTCTTCATAGTTTATTATATCCCTCCTTGGGCAACATTAATGAGATTCTTGCTTTGTGTATATTAATAACAATAACTCTTAGAGCAAGTCCCTTTTTACAAATTGCTAATCTGGCTTTGCTGAGGAGCGGGCAGCCTGACATAGAGTTTCTTTGCCATCGACCTTTAGATTCGTTGTAAGCTTGCTTTAGGGGCACCTGAGTGGCTCAGTCGGTTGGGTGTCCGGCTCTTGATTTCGGCTCAGGTCACAGTCTCATGGTTCGTAAGTTCGAGCCCTGCATTGGGCTCTGCGCTGGTAGTGCCTGCTTGGGACTCCCTACCTCCTCTCCTCTCTCTCTGCTCCTCCCTCACTTGCTCTCTGTTTCTCTCTCAAAAAAAAAAAAAAAAAAAAAACCTTAAAAAAAAAACCCTTGCTTTGGTGATTCAAGCCCATTTCTGCCTTTACAGGTGTCTTTTTGAAGGGATGAGATGAAATATTATCTAACGTGCCTTGGAAACCCTTCGCTAGGGGAATGTGTTCATCCAGCCCGGGCTGTCTGTACTAATGGAAAATCACTTAGCACTATCATGCTGTTTATCTCCCTTCTCCTACCCTTTCCTAGAACCCCAGCTTTCGCTCTGGCTCACCTCACACGCACCAGGCATGGATGCGTCTTCAGCCGCTGATGTCAGTCCAGAGAATGAAACCGGAAGGTCTTCCGAATCAAGTCCAATCAAATGGATCAGCTGGAGTTAGGTGACAGCGGTGTGTGGGATTTACGGACCAGCCCTGAGAGAGGCACGTGGCCTTCAGAGCTGGAAGGAGCTGTGGAGAAGGGGAGACTGAGGCCCAGAGCAGTTAGAAACGTGCCTATAGTCACACTGCTGGCAAAGGGAAGGACTTGAACTCAGATCTCCTAACAGGGCCTACTCCCCTTTCAGCCGCATGGGCGTCTGCTCACGCTTCTCCGACAGCTGTGCACCAGCAGAGCGGTTCTGTCTCAGCAGAGTCCCTCTGGATCACACCCGCCTCGGGTCTGGATCAAATGAACAGAGGGAAGAGTAAAGCCAGAGGCAGGCTGATCAGGCATCCGCACACAGGCTCCCGGTGGCCTCTTGCTGAGGAGGGCACGGTGCCCAGGCCACGTTTCTTCCACCCTCCCCCCACCTCCCTGTTCTCTCAAGAGTCATGTCAAGGAGTCTCTGATTTCCACTGAGCTCAACATTGAGGTGGGGCTTTCAGAACCATCATCCTGTAACTAATGTTATAATCCATTTGAGTTGTTTATAATGTCCCCCACGGGTGGGGTGCCTGGGTGGCTCAGTCAGTTAAGCATCTGACTCTTGGTTTCGGCTCAGGTCTTGATCTCTTGGTTCGTGAGTTCCAGCCCTGTGCTGGGCTCCATGCCGAGCCTGCTTGGGATTCTCTCTCCTCTCTTCCCCTCCATGGCTTGCTCTCTCTCTCTCAAAATAAATAAACTTAAAAAAAATTTTTTATAAAGATACCATCTAAGGGACAGCGCTACCATTTGATCCATTCATGGAAATCTGATTTATTTTCTTTTTTTGTTTTTTTTTGTTTTTTTTTTAGAGCTTGAATATTTTATTTTATTTATTTATTTTTTTTACATGTTTTATACAATTTAACCTTTATTTTTTTATTTTTTTTTTTACAAATAGTTTATTGTCAAATTAGTTTCTACATAACACTCAGTGCTCATCCCCAAAGTGCCCTCCTCCATGCCCATCCCCCCCCCCACATCCATCAGTCCTCAGTTTTTGTCAGCATTCAAGAGTCTCTCATGGTTTGCCTCTCTCCCTTTCCCCCACCATTTCCGCCCTTCTTCTCCCGCTTGTTCCTCCGTCAAGTTCCTCCTAATCCTCCTATACGTGCAAACATATGATATTTGTCCTTCTCTGCCTGACTTATTTCGCTCAGCATAACACCCTCAAGGTCCATCCATGTTGCTACACATGGCCAGATTTCATTGTTTCTCATTGCCATGTAGTATTCCATGGTATAGATAAACCACATCTTCTTGATCCATTCATCTGTTGATGGACACTTAGGCTCTTTCCATGTTTTAGCTATTGTGGAGAGTGCTGCTATGAACATTGGGGTACATGTGCTCCTATGCCTCAGCATTTCTGTATCCCTTGGGTAAATTCCTAGCAGTGCTATTGCTGGGTCATAAGGGAGTTCTATTGTTAGTTTCCTGAGGAACCTCCACACTGTTTTCCAGAGGGGCTGCACCAGTTTACATTCCCACCAACAGTGTAGGAGGGTGCCCGTTTCTCCACATCCTCGCCAGCATCTAGAGTTCTCTGATTTGCTCATTTTAGCCACTCTGACTGGCGTGAGGTGGTATCTCAGTGTGGTTTTGATTTGTATTTCCCTGATGAGGAGGGATGCTGAGCATCGTTTCATGTATCTGTTGGCCATCTGGATGTCCTCTTTGGAGAAGTGTCTGTGCATGTCTTCTGCCCATTTCTTCACTGGGTTGTTTGTTTTTCGGGCGTGTAGTTTGGTGAGTTCCTTATAGATTCTGGATATTAACCCTTTATCTGATATGTCATTTGCAACTATCTTTTCCCATTCCGTTGGTTGCCTATTAATTTTCTGGGTTGTTTCCTTGGCTGTGCAGAAGCTTTTAATCTTTATGAGGTCCCAACAGTTTATTTTTGCTCTTGATTCCCTTGCTTTTGGGGATGTGTCAAGTAAGAAGTTGCTGCGGTGGAGGTCAAGGAGGTTGTTTCCTGCTTTCTCCTCTAGGGTGTTGATAGTTTCCTGTCTCACGTTCAGGTCCTTTATCCATTTTGAGTTGGGAAATCTGATTTATTTTCATGAGCAGTGGGAACTAACACTTACAGAGGTATTTCCCTGTGCCACATTAGGCTTAACACTCAAGATGGTCCTGAGGTGTGGCACCAGGAGTCCGGAGTTCTTACCCTGAATCTTAGGCTAATTGGCTCTGTCATCTTCAGGACGCCACTTTACTTCCAATCTGAGAAAAATGGACCTAATACTCCCTGCCTTCCAGGTTGTTGAATGGATTCCGTGAAGTGGTTCATCCAGGTACTCAGCTGAATGTTAGCTTTGGACATTGGCTTGTGTTCTTCCAGAAGCTCCTGGAGCCAAGGAGCTCAGTGCAAGGGGTTTCTTTGACATGGGATTATTCATATATGGCCATACCACTTTGAACGCGCCTGATCTTGTCCGATCTTAGAAGCTAAGCAGGGTTGGGCCCGGTTAGTACTTGGATGGGAGACACAGGATTATTTTATCTTACTTCTACAATCTCCTCTGGGAGCATTTTTAAGACATTTTTTTCATAACTGCCCCCATGACATTTTTACTTATTTATTTGTTTATTTATTTATTTAAAATTTTTTTATATCTTTATTTTGAGATACAGAGATAGAGAGTGAGCAGGGGAGGGGCAGGGAGAGAGGGAGACACAGAATCCGAAGCAGGCTCCAGGCTCGGAGCTGTCAGCACGGAGCCCAATGCGCGGCTTGAACCCACGGACTGTGAGATCGTGACCTGAGCCGAAGTTGGACGCTTAAGCAACTGAGCCACCCAGGCACCCCCATGACATTTTAAAACTGCAGATACACTGCCTGTTTCTTTCTGTACTGTATGTATACCTCAGCATGCTATATAAAAAGAAGAGGGTTTGTTTTTCCAGCTGTTCCCCTAAGAACTGATTTTGCCCCCTTGGAGGTAATACCGTCCCTATTGAGAATGCATGATTTAGGAGAGGATTCCCAAAAAGAGGGAGAAAGAAATTAGAGAAAGAAGTAAAATTGGGGAAAGGCAGGGAAATCCGCTAGGAAGGAGAAAAGAGCTGTGAGGATGCATTTTCAAGCAGGTTACCATGGGGACCCTTGAAGCTCAGCCCCGGGGACCCCAGACTGCAGTGTGGAATGATGCAGAATTATCCTCAAACTCCATCCGTCCCTGGCTCGGGGAATTATGTCTCAGAGAAATCCCGTAGACAGAAGTGTGGGCTGTTTGCCAAAGGTATTTATCAGAGGCCACGTCTGGCAGGTGCGGCCCTTGGGTTTGGGGGAAGTGTGGGAGGGGGCTGGCCATGACTGCTGCGTATTGTCTCTTTAAGCGCAGGAAATATTGTGACTTGTGTTCACAAGTATTTCTGTGGTTCCTCAGTGGTTCGTAAGTAAAGAACGTCTTTGTGGCCTAAGGGTCATGGCAATTCTATAGTGTTTTTCTCCCTCATTAATTTTTCATTTAGGACAGTCATTCAAGAAAAAAAAATCTGAATTAAAAGTATGTGTAAATAGGTCAAGTCAGTGCCTGGTATCGCGTGATAGCTTACCTTTCTGAGCTCTTACTATAGGCCGGGATTGGAGCGATCTCGAATGTACAGTGAAACCTGGTCGTTGCCTGCGTTTTCCTTTGGGGGAAGAAGCCGTATCCTTGTTGACATTATTGTGTGTTCATGTATTAGTAATATTGATGAAATGAAAAGGGAGAGTTTATTTTTTCAAATTTTTTTTTGAGAGAGAGAAAGAGAGAGAGCAGGGAAGGGGCAGAGAAAGAGAGAGGAAGAAAGAGAATTCCAAGCAGGCTCCGTGCTGTCGGCGCAGAGCCCGATTCGGGGCTCGAACTCACGAATGTGAGATCATGACCTGAGTCGAAATCGAGAGTCGCACGTTTCCCTTGCTAAGACACTCAGGTGCCCAGAAAGGAGATTTACTTTAAATAAGGATGGAAAAGTTTGGTCTTGCTGACACAATAATTCGGAGTGGTTTTTGCGATACTTTCAAAGAATGAAGACTCTTCCTAATTTATGACGTGAGAAACATTTGCGTTTTGAAAACAAGATTAAAATAGATATTCCCTTTGCTCTCACAAACAGTCTTTTGTTGAGAAAATGGAAGGCGCTTGGTTGTGAAGTGTGGTCCCGTGACTTCTATCTACCCTTTGCCTCCGTTCTGGTTTCCCGGGGGAAATAATTCACATTCATCTTCAGGATCCTGGAATGTGAGAGGGAGTGTTGAGATTTTTTCTTGAACTCCCTTTTTGGTGCCATGATTTTAACACCTTATATGGTTGGGAAGACATTTCATGGGAAAATCTTAACCCTTTGGGATTAATATGCATGTGTCCAATTACCTGCTCATATAACTGAAGGAATTCTGATTGATTACTCAGCAGACATTGATTTCAGGCCTTGTAAATGCCAGGCTTTGGTCTATGAATAGGGGATGCAGGTAGGGATCAGTCAGTTTTTGCCCTCGATGGGCTCCTGATTGAGTAGGTAAATAAATAATCCCATCGTGGTGATGCCCACTCTAGTGTGTACATTGACTGAGTTTCCTGGCATTCAGGAAAAGGTGTCAACGTGGTTTAAATGAATCAAGGAAGGTTTCCATCAGCAAGAAGTAGATTTCAACATATATACAGGGTTAAAGATCATTTCTTCCTTCCATACATTTCCCCCTGTACGGCCGTGATGTTGACTGCATCACACATTTAGAACTCAAAGGTCTGATTTATTCTTACAATGAAGGAAGGGAGCTGAAATTGAGGCCAGAGAAAGTTGGACCATAATACATACATTTGGATGAAACTTGCGTTGGGCTATTTAAAGAGATTGAAGGCTGGCCTTGTAACTGCCCATTTCTTAGGTGCCAGTATCCATTCTCTGCAGCCCAGAGCCACCTGGCACACCAGATCTTCGGTGCTGGGTAGAGGGACACAGTGCCAGCCCCAAGAGGTGCACAGTTTAAGTGATAGGGGCAGAAGCAGGCAACAGTAAGGGCGGCTTTGAATCCTGGCTCTGCTCTTTTTTCAGCGGAGTAACCTTGAGTGAACTGCTTAAGCCTAAACCTGTTTTTTCCTCTGTAATGTGGACCATGCTTGTGCCCATAGTTGGTGGAAGGAGGAAATGAAATGACGGTCATATAGTCCAAAATCTTTTTTGGCTCACGGTCTGTGTCTGATAAATGGCTGTTCCTTTGCAGTCCTGCTAAGATAAACATGTCTGTGAGGAAAAGTAATGTCGAAGTCAATATTGTAATTTCTGCCTTGAAGTTGTCACCCTGAACTTGAAATTCCGTTAGAGTGTGTGACTTGTATTCTGCTACAAGGAAGGAACTGATGTTGGGGGGTGGGTAAAGAGGAGGGTGGAGAAAGGGGCTCTGCAGCCTGACTCAGGTTTCCTAAAGAAGCAGAGGAGCCGAGAACAACACCTGCCTCATTACCAAATACCTAATGAATGCTCTTCAAAACTGTCAAGGTCATCTGAAAGGCGGGAAGACTGAGAGACTGTCACAGCCAAAAGGAGGCGGTGCAGACGTGGAAACTAAATGAAACGTGGCGTGCTGGATGTGATTCTGGAGCAGAAAAAGGACATCGGGTAACAACTTAGGCAATCAGTGGGCACCTGGGTGGCTCAGTTGGTTAAGTGTCCAACTTCAGCTCAGGTCATGATCTCACAGTTTGTGAGTTTGAGCCCCGCATTGGGCTCTGTGTTGACAGCTCAGAGCCTAGAGCCTGCTTCAGATTCTGTGTCTCCCTCTCTCTGCCCCTCCCCTGCTCACACTCTATCTCTTTTAAAAGTTAATAAACATTAAAAAAAAAAAAAAAAAAAACTAAGGAAATCAGAATAAGGTCCAGATCTTAGTGAATGAGAATGCATCAGCATTGGCTCGTTAGTTGTGACCAGTGTACCAGACTAGTCTGAGATGTTAGTAATGGGGTAAACTGAATGCTCGTTATATGCAAGCTCTCCGTGCCATATTCTCAATGTTTCTGTAAGTCGAAAACTGTTTTAAGAATAAAGTCGATTTTAAAGCGTGGGACTGGAGGACAGCGAAGTGAGGCATTGCACGCGCCTGAGCCCTCCAGCCTGGCAGGGAGGGTGCAAGTTCAGCCTTACCAGGTTGCCATCACATCTCCCACGTGTCACAATGAAGCCTTGAAATGTGGACCCAGTTGTGCACTTTCAAGTCCAGTCTGGCTTCCGCTGTTACTCTTTACGCTGCCCCCATTGTATTCACTGGTGTCTCTGAAATCATGATGTTGCTATGAGATGGCGTTCACATCCCGTCCCCCCCCCCCCCCATCCCATGTGCCATTGTCTGGGCGGGTCCACCAGAGCCAGGCCTCCACTGACTGATTCCTTGGGCACAGGCAGAGAGGACAGTATATTTCCCTTCGCAAATCACTGACCAGAACTGGGCTGGCCACCTGCCCCCCTTCCATGGACCGATGACGTAAAGGCCAAGGGAACTACCGTGAATGGCTTTGACCCGCTCCGCCTCACTCCCTGTGGTGGCATGTCCCGCCAGGAAAAATGGGGTTCTCTTAGGAGGCGCCGGGGGGGAGTGCCTTCCAGGTAGACACCAACATGCCTGCTGTACGTTGTCACCAGAAGCCTGTAACAGAGGTGCCCGGTACCATCAGTGCCCGGTACCATCAGTGTCTTTTCGGACACGTCAGTCCTCAGGCTCTGCCCTCTGGCCCTCTGCAGACAGGGGCGTCCACCACTGCCTTTCCCATGCCGAGTGCTTAAGGGTACAGGACATGGTTCTGGAAGCCCTGGGCACCCTGATGGGCCCTGTCCATTGCCGAATCCCAGGCAGACTTGCTGAGCCGGAAAGAAGTGACTGGACATTAAGCCATCTGTCTGACTGAAGCTACTGTATTTGATTAGAGTTGGTCTTTGGGAATGGAGTAGGAAGCAGGAAGCCGTAGGGGACTTCTCCCTGTGTGGCTCCATCCCTGACTCACCTTCTGCCTGGAGGGAGGTCATGTCGGGCCAGAAATGGCCCAATGGAGTGGATGGGCTCTGACCCAGGAGACAGGATTGCAGGGCTCTTGTTCCGGTCTCTTTGACATCAATGATGGAGGGGTTCGCCATAAGCTAAGGGTGGATGGGTTTGACAGAGCTCCTGCCTTTAAGGACCCTGCTGTCCAGACAGACCTGAGATTTGCACATGACCATGTGGGGGCAGGTGGGGTGCGGAAGGGCAGCCTCCTGATCAGTGCTTCAGATGTGGGAGCAGGTCCTTATCTTGCCGTCTGCATGACTTCCAGAAAGTTGCTGATCTTCCCCGAGTCTCAAGTATTTCATCAGTAAAATGACAAAATAACACCTGCCCCACTAGACCACTGGCTGTAGGATGGCATAATGGCCGTAAGGCACCTGCCTTCATACTGTTGATGGTGGCAGTAACCAGTGACGCGCACAGAGACAGATGGGCACACAAGCTCGAAGTCCCAGTAGAGGCAGACTGCTGTGGGTCAGTTCTGAGATCGGGGGTCTGGCAGCTTCCTGGAGGAGGCAGCCTTGGAACTAGGTGTAGAACGATGCAGTGGTGTCAGGGTCCAAGTTAGGGCTGAAGGCCGAGGGAGTAACTTTGGCGGAGCCTTGGAAGTGAGAAAGGTAGACAGCGAGTCAGATGTGACCATGTACTAGTGGCTGCAGCTGGAGAGTCTGGGTGGCTGGGGCGGGGGGGTAGCTGAGGCATGAGAGGAAGCATCAGATGTGGCTGGAGGGGTCGGGCCTTTTCTACGCTTGGAATTGCTGTGCACCTTTGGACAAGAAACTGCCATGTCTCTGTGCCTTTCCTTCTTTCCCCGAAAAGTGAGGTCGTTGGATACTTTGTAGGGTTTCTTGGTGGAGGAACTGTTCACGGTGGAACTCTTCCTCACTGGACACAGATTCTCACGTTTTACAGGATATGCAGCTTCCGAGGCCCTGCCTAAAGATGCCGCTGGAACCCCCCGTTTTGATCAAGCAAACTGTTCCGGGCTTTCCCAGAGGCTCTGATGGGGGCTGTAGTGCCCTTGGCTGAGAACCACTGGCCTCCAAAGGCCATCACTCTGGGGCTGACGTCTCTGTCCTCAGAGTCGCGGCATCCACGCTATCGGCGATGAGTCAACGCAAACACGTATGTAGGAGGCAGGAGAATTTACTGCACTTTTGGGGTTTGCACGGTGTTTTTATGACTTCAAGAAAGCCTGAATTGCTTTTTGAGCTGCAGCGTTTTGGCTCAGGTAAAATACCCACATCCATCATTTCAAAACTTGGGGAAAATGAGTTACCCAAATATAAACCACATGCAGCCCAAGCACACGTACACACACACACACACACACACACACACACACACACACCTACACACCTCAATTCCTAAGCCTCAGCTTCTGGAACATTAATTAGTGTCACTGCATGAAACAAATTAGGCTGGGGACCTTGTTGCTACCATCTGGGAAAAAAAATAACACTGGGAAATGCTGACGTTGGAAACAGTGGAGTTGCACACTCGTTACTGGGATATCACCAAGGTGCATGCTATTCCAGAAGCCTGGGCGCTTAAGCAGGATCGGAAGGCGGTATGTGGATGACAGCGTGGCTTGTGTTTCCGGTGAGGAGGGGGTACTTGAGCAGAGGGGCTCAGCCAGGCGGCAGGGGTCCCATCCCAGATCTGTAACCTTGGGCAAACTACACGTCCCTTCTCGGCTTCCCAGTTCTACTTATCAAGTGGGGGGGTTCGTAGCACCCACCTCACAGGGTGGTTGTGAGCACTGCGTGCCTGCATAGACATAGGCCACGGAGATGAACATGGGGCTGTGTTATCTGCTGCTCTGATGGTTTGTCGAGGCCTCTAGGAGTCTAGCCATAAAACACAGCTCAACAAACACCAGCCGAAGAAAGAAAGAAAACCAAAAAGGGTCCAGGGAACCATACAGCCTTCTTTTTCCATGTTGGTTTTTTCAGTTCTAGTAAAGTATATGTGACCTAACATTGACCAACCAGAATGGTGCCGCCCGGTGACAGTATAGTCACACTGTCAGGCAGCCGTCCCCACCGTCCATTCATCTGCAGGACCGTTTTCATCATATGAAACTGAAACTCCTTCCTCGCCAATGTCAGTCCGTTAAGGCTGCTGTAACAGAAATACCAGCAGCTGGTGGATTAAACAGTAAACATTTCTTTCTCATGGCCCGGAAGTCCGAGATCAAGGTGCTGGCTGACTGGGTGTCTGGTGAGAGCCCACTTCCTGGTTCACAGCTGGCCAGCTTCTTGCTGTGTCCCCACGCGGTGGAGGGGCAAGGGAGCTCTCTGGGGGTGTCTTTTTTTTAATGTTTATTTATTTCTGGGGGGATGAGTGGGAGGGGGCAGAGAGAGATGGAGACAGAGTCTGAAGGAGGGTCCAGGCTCCAAGCTGTCAGCACAGAGCCTGACACGGGGCTCGAACCCACAAACCGTGAGATCATGACCTGAGCTGAAGTCAGACGCTTAACCAACTGAGCCACCCAAGCGCTCTTCTGGGGTGTCTTTAATAAGTCGGTAATCGGGGCACCTGGGTGGCTTAGTCGGTTAAGCGTCCGACTTTCGCTTGGGTCATGATCTCGCGGTTCGTGGGTTTGAGCCCCGCGTCGGGCTCTGTGCTGACTGCCAGCTCAGAGCCTGGAGCCTGTTTCAGTCTGTGACTCCCTCTCTCTCTGACCCTCCCCTGCTCACGTTGTCTCTCTCTCTCCTAGAAAAAAAAAATATATTATAAAAAAAAAAAATAAGTCGGTAATCCCATGGATGAGGGCGCCACTCTCGTCCCTTCCCAGAGGCCCTACCTCCTACTACCATCACATGCTACTTGTGGGGGGACACTTCAGGCCATAGCACCAGTAAACACTAACTCGCCGTTCCTCACTCCCCACCCCCCCACCCCGAGCCCCTGGTAGTCGCCATCCTACTTTCTGTCTCTGTGGATTTGACTGCCCTAGGTTCCTTGTGTAATGGAGCCATACAGTATTTGTCCTTTGGAACATTAGTGTAATATCCTCGGGGTTCGTTTCCTTTCCTTGTCCAGGCTGGAGGATACCCCACTGTCCGGTGGGACCCCATGTCGTGTGTCCATGACCTGTTCGAGGATGCTTGGGTTGCTTCCACCTTTTGGGGATTGTGAGTGATGCTGGCGTGGGCGTGGGCGTGTGAATCCATGTTAACACGTTACCCTGGACCAGGTCCTCTTTGTCTCCAGTCCATCCAATCAACCGCTCCACGGCGGCAAGGGGGAAGGAGGGCCACGCACGAGGGGCGCACTCAAGTGATCGCTTGCTAGCTAGGTCACTTTGGACAACCCGTCCTCCCTCTAGGCCTCCATTTCTCCATCTGCAGAATGGGGGTCCTCACATTTCCTCCCGAGAGTGTTGAGAGAGTAAAATGGGGTAGCACACACAGCACCTGTACAGTGCTGACCCGTGGCAGGCACTGCCAAGGGGAACTGCTGTTATTAATAGAGCATCTGGATCTGGGCCCCTGGGTCATGATTTTAATCTCACCATGACCCCGTGTGGACATGAGGATGTGGAGGCTCAGAGAGGTTAGGTGACTTGCCCAGTGGCACACAGCTGGTGGGCTGTGGGGCTGGATGGGAACTCGGACGGTGCTGAAGACAAGCCTGCACTTTCCCTCCCAGCACATTCTCGGCTTTTCTCCCCGAGCTCTAGCGGACCTGGCGCCCCACCCAAGTCTGCAGTGAGCTCCGCCAAACCTTGGCAAGGTTTGCCATGAGCACCCCAACCAGATCGCGGCTCCGTTGCAGACAAGAGCCATGCACGAGAGATTTTCTTTCCACTGGTAGTGCCAGGCATGGTGCTGGGCACGGGGTCCGTGTTTAGCAAACACTGTTGACTAATCCCCTTGGCCATGCGGTGCCCAAGCTGAGTTCCAAACAAAACCCAGATCTGCATGTGGGCATCGAGAGCCGAGGTTGGAAAGCTGAATGCAGCTGACTTCCATGAGGATTCCACACATGCACACGCACACACGCACCAGGAGCTGGGCAGCCTGTGGAGAAGGTTCTGTGCTCTCGTTGGGGCGAGGTCCGCTCTCCTGCCGTCTCCTCCTAACGATCCCGGTCCGTTAGCAGAATTCAGCCAGAGTCTGTCGTGCGTGGATGCTAGACCGGTTTTGAGTCGGTGGTTGTCTGTGCTCAGAGGTGACAGTAAACAGACTAATGGGGACCGATCGGTTAGGGACCAGCCTTGTGGAAGGCGAGGGCATCAGTGGGTTGGACGAGAACCAGGACAGAGCCGACTGGCCTCAGAGCCCAGGGCCTGGGAGCTCTGTGAGCCTCCAGGGCCCCTCAGGGGTAGGGAGCCTGGTCCTGAGCCCCGGGCCCTGTTATAAGAAGGGCTGAGGCTACAAAGATGACGGTGCCGTGCTCACTGGTCCCTAGGAGCCCCATCTGTTGACTGTGGCAGCCCAGCATCTCTGGTCTCAACCCTGCAACACCCCGACTCCGCTTCCGGCTTCGGCCCTGGCCCGCCTCCTTCCATTGCCCACCACGAAGCCCGGGTTGCCATCTTCCCATGCACCCGCAGCTCAGAGCCCCTCAGCTCTGTTAACCTTGGCACAAAACCCATTCCCCTTGCTGAGGTTCACGGGCTGGAGAGACCCAGCCCCTCCCCCCTCACCGCCTCCTCCAGGCTGCTCCCTGCGGCCTCCCCAGGGCACAGCAGGTCCCCCTCAGAAAGGGCCTCTGCTCCTAACCGTCTCTGCCTGGGAGACTCTCCCACAGCTCATGTTAGATGCCATCTCCAGGCTCCGGGTGCGGCCTCTCTGCTCAGCCCCCTCCACGCCCGTTCTCACTGCGTTCCTATCCTTCGAAGCACCTGTCATAAGCTGCGGTGACCACAAGTTCTATGTTACACATTTATTTACTCATTTTGTCTGACTCCACTGCATCGTGAGCTCCAGGCGGGCAGAATGCATGTCAAGTTACCGGGGTGCCCCGTTCCCAGCCTGGGGCCAGCCCGTAGCATGTGTTTGGGGACTGACGGAGTGGCCAAGACAGACAGACTCACTGGACTGTGCCTAGAGGGTGGTGGGTTGGAACCTGCCTTGCTTGGTGGGTCCAGGAATTTCTGGCTTGGAGGGAGGGCGGGGGAGGGCTGCGACCCTCACCTCCTGAGATCCCTGGTTCTGTGTTGTGCGTGAGGGCTCACCTTCTGGGGCTTCACGGGCCAGCTCCAGGAGCGACGGCTAGAAGCAACGGCAGACTCATCTACTGATGAGCCCAAGAACTCGGTACCAGTTGGGCTGGACTGCAGGGGGATGGCTGTCTTGGAAGGAAGGGAGTGATTCATCTTCGCGGGTACGCTCCAGCGGAGGTGATAAAACAGCACTGGGGTGGAATATTATTCACCCTTAAAAAAAGAAGGAAATCCTGACACATGCGTCAACCTGAACGAACCTCAGGACACTGTGCCAAATGAAAGAAGCCAGACACAAAGGGACAAATATTGTGTCATTCCACTTACATGAGGCGCCCAGAAGAGTCAGAATCGCAGAGACAGAAAGGAGAGTGGGGGTTGCTGGGGGCTGGGGGAGCAGGTAAGGGACACTGGCTGTTTAACGGGGACATTCTGGGAGGATGGGGACCTTCTGGAGATGGATGGCGCTGGCGGTTGCCTAACGATGTGACAGCCACTGAACTGTATGCTTAAATGTGGTTAAGCTGGTGAATTTTACATCATGTATACTTTTCCACAATTAAAAAAAACTTGCACTTGGCTGTGACGTGAGAAATGAGGTACAGCTGTGAGCGTTTGGACCTCGTGGTTTTGGAGCCCCTTCCAATCCCAGGATGTTTCGTTCCGTGTAACACGAACTTTATTTGAGGGACGCCTGGGGGGCTCAGTCGGTTGAGCGTCCAACTGGTCAGGACTGGGCTCAGGTCATGATCTCACGGCTCGCGAGTTGTAGCTCTGCATCGGGCTCCCTGCTGGCAGCACAGAGCCTGCTTGGGACCTTCTGTCCCCCTCTCTCTCTGCCTCTTCCCTGCATGTGCTCTCTCTCTCTCTCTCAAAGATAAACAAATCTTTTAAAAAAATGAACTTTATTTGAAAATGTTCCGTGTTCTGGCTCCGGGTGAGCCCCTTGACACGCCAGGCGGGTGGCCAGCTGTGCTTGCCGTCCTCACGGTCTTTCCGGATACAAGTGGGGTCTTCCCACTGGGGGCCCTAGGACATCAGAGCTCACCTCATCAAGCCATTGGAGAAAATGTACAGGTTAAATATTTTCAACCATTACCACTTGAGATGCCTGCCATGACTCTTGGCCAAGTCCCGTTCCTCACAGCTGCAAGGTCGGGGCCCTGTGCCCAGAGACCCCTTTGGTCAGATCTTTGCCTGTGTTTCTATTTATTCGTGACTAAGTCTTATTCTCCCCCTGAGCCCTGGCCGTGGCCTTCTCCCTCATTCAACATTTATCGAGCACCTTCTGATTCCCTATCCCTGAGATTGAAGGTGTGGGGACAGTCACACGTAGAATGTAATGTGTCCCCAGGCCAGTGAGCACACAAAAGGGATGGATGAAGTCCGCTTGGGCCCGTGGAGGGGGTGTGCATCGAGGAGGTTTTCCCACAGGAAACTCTTGACTCTAATCTTGAGAGCTGAAGAGAAGTTCAGAAAGGCCCACCCCAAAGGCCATCAGCCAGATCATTTCCGGAGGCTTTAATTCCATCGCTTTCCGGAAAGAACTTTCTAAAGCAACCCTTTCTTCCGTCCTTTCTTCCCCTTTGCAACTCTGCTTTCCTTCTTTCCTCCCACCTCTCCCTGTTTCTTGCCCTCGGAGGGGCAGAGACAGAAGGCAGGAGATGAGGAATGTGGAGGAGCTGAGAGACGTGAGAATCCTCTAGAAGGAGAAAGCATGAAGGCTCCTCCTTCCCCCTTGACTTTGCTGCCCTGCCCCCACCTTGTGGTCTTTGCCTGCGGGAGGCAGCGTGAAGTCAACCTCTCTGAGCCCAGTGGTTGGAGGGCAAACCATGTGAGGCCTAGTGAGAACATCCTTCTTGGAGGCCAGGCGGTGTGAGGGAAGGATGGAGATTTGGACATGGCTGTGTAGACAGTCAGCTTTTCGGTCTGGCCCCAAGACCTCCGCGAGTCCCCAGCAGGGCGTGGCGCGATCAGATTTAGGTTCTCTAAGGATGACTCTGCCGCGGGGTGGAGAAGAGATGGCGGAGAGATACATGTGGTGGTTGGCTGTTCCAAGATGGCGGCCATTTATGAGCTCCTGTCTGGGCCTGGGCAGGCCATGTTGTCATCGAACCCATCAGATCTCTGCAGCAGCTCAGCTAAACTGCAAGTGCGTTGTCCTCACGTTGTCATGAAGGGAACGTCCTCAGAGAGGCACCTGGGTGGCTCAGTCGGTTCAGTGTCAGACTTGGGCTTGGGTCATGATCCTATAGGTTTGTGAGTTCAAGCCTCTCATTGGGCTCTGTGCTGACAATGCAGAGCCTGCTTGTCTCTCTCCTTCTCTCTCTGCCCCTCTCCTGTCTCTCTCTCTCTCTCTCAAAATAAATAAATAAACTTAAAAAAGGAGAAAACATGTTTAGAGAGGTCCAGGGTCTTGCTCAGGGACACACAGCCAGATGTAGCCAAGAGTCCATACCTGTACCCCTCCCCACCACCATATCAGCGGCAACACACTTCACTCTCCCACCAGCGGGGGCCCCTCTTTCTTTCACCCTCTCCCCACAGCCTTCAGGAACCTTCAGGGCCACACGTGGCATCTATGTGCAAGGTGATTTCCTTCCTGCTCACAATAAATGTCAAGCTGAATGATGGAAGTGATTCAGCAGGAAATCGAATCTGAGGGTGGTGGGGAGAAAGGGGTGTGTAAAAACATTTGCAAACGGATTAAAAATTTGAGTCCACCAGCTCATGCCAACATACTTGGAAGTTTGGGAGATATTTTTAGACCGCGAGATCTAAATGGCACAGATTGTGGGTTGGAAAAGATGGAAATGGAAAGAATAGTTGGGTGGCTTTGACCAGAGATTGCTTCGCCGAGTTTCTCCTTAGCTGTAAGGCGGCATCCCAAATGCAGAATCCCCTGGAAGCCACTCCCCCCCCACCCATTGTTCCCCGTGTACAGCAGGAGCCCCAGGGCCCTGCACCTGTTCTTGGAAACCCCTGGAGAGATCGACCTGCTGCTTTTTCACGCCTTTGGAGGCCAGTGAAGGAAGCACGGCAGGAACCCGCTGGAAGACCTTGTTGGCTTGTGCGCTTCGAGGGAGCTCAGGGGCAAGATCAGGAGCGGGAGTGGGGTTTACTCGGGGCCAGGGCCCGGAGGACTGGCCAGACGCGAGCTCTCATCTCTGCCTCTCCCTGCAGACTCCCCACCTGGTGGGAACCCTGGTCACCGGCAGTGTCTTCAGCTTTTCTTCTCTGTCCCTGGGGAGGGGGTGACCTTGATTCTTCGGTTCTAAGGTTAGGGATTCAGGTGTGGCTGCTGGATCCCCCTTCCCACCCTGCGTCCTTGGGCGTCAGGGTCATGAGAGAGCATGACGGCAGCTGGGAAGCGGGGGGCAGAGCAGGTCCCCGGGAGAGGGGGGGGTGCCTGTCAGTATCGGTGCCATGGACCTCACGAGCACTTGTCACCCGATTTCAGGAACAAGCACGCCAGGCGCTTTCCCAGATGCTCTACCCGGGTGGTCTTTCACCCTTACGACAATGGCACGGAGTAGGTGAAGTTACATGAAAAATACAAAGAGGCTTGGATTACCCTGTGGCGTAATTGGGACAGGGAACCAGGAGAAGATGCTGAGGACGATGTCCCGTGTGTAGTCCTTACTCAGGGTTGACGTCCTTTACCATCCCTTTAAGAGATTCTAAGTTACTTTTATTTTTATCAACAGAATACACACATGCGATTGAAGCCCCAAGCTGGAAAGGGCCACGCCAGCCCGGTCCCGAGCCCGGGGCCACCCCAGCCCGGTCCCGAGCCTCTCCCAGAGGCAATCACTTCTCCTTCGTCTGTTCTCAGACCTCCTGGTGTTCTCTAAACCCTGGGTTTGGGCTGCTGTCCCTTGATGAATCAACTCTAGGCATTTTTATTGATTTCCTGTTCTATCTCGACTCCTGATGGTTTATATCCTCTTTTCCTCTTCTCCCTGCTCCCACTTCTCTGCTGCTTCTGCTTCTTTAGTCTCAGATGTGTCTCTTTCCTCCATTGTCCCTGCCCCGTCACCTTCCTTTCCTTGCCCTCACCCCCTGCACAGTGCGGTCTATCCTTCCTCCTGCACCTAGAAGCTCCTCCTCACCTTCTCTCAGGTCTCTTCCTCTTCTGCTTTTTTTGTTTGTTTCTTTATTTTGAAAGAGATGGAGACATCGCAAGTGGGGGGGGGGCAGAGAGAGAGGAGAGACAGAACCCCAAGCAGGCTCCATGCTGCCAGTGCAGAGCCTGATGTGGGGTCAAACTCACGAAACTGAGATCATGACTGGAGCCGAAACCGAGAGTCAGACACTTAACTAACTGAGCCACCCAGGCTCCTCCCCTCTTCTGCTTTCTTTCTTTCTTTTTTTTTTTTTTTTAATGTTTTTATTTATTTCTAGGAGAGAGAGACAGCGTGAGCAGGGGAGGGTCAGAGAGAGAGGGAGTCACAGACTGAAACAGGCTCCAGGCTCTGAGCTGGCAGTCAGCACAGAGCCCGACGCGGGGCTCGAACCCACGAACCGCGAGATCATGACCTAAGCGAAAGTCGGACGCTTAACCGACTAAGCCACCCAGGCGCCCCTCCTCTTCTGCTTTCTTACAGGGACTTCTCCATCCCCTCTTCTAGAAACTTATAGCATCGTCTATGTATTTTTTTTGTGTGGGGGTGTACTTTTATTACGTACCTTTCTGCCCATTCTGTTCTGTGTTAGAGTTACTTATAACCAGGTTATCGCTGATTGTTTTTTAAAAAGTTTATTTATTTATTTATTTTGAGAGAGACACTGTGAGCAGGGGAGGGGCAGAGAGAGAGAGGGAGAGAGAGAATCCCAAGCAGGCTCCGTGCTGTCAGCGCAGAACCTGATGCGGGGCTCGAACCCACGGACCGTGAGATCATGACCTGAGCCCAGATCAAGAGTCAGACGCTGAACCGACTGACCCGCCCAGACGTCCCATCACAGATTTTTCTATCCCTTTGTCTCGCATACGTTACCTTGTGAGGGCTGTGCAGCATCCTCCAGGACATGAGATTTGGGTTCTCACTTTTTGGAAGAGAGGAGCATCGCAGGGTTCGGAGATGACTCAGAGTCACATGGGAGGGGGGGAGTGCCACATGGATAAGCGTGTTCAGGACCGGGTCCCACGTGACTCACCCTGTTTCCCTCCGTGGGGTGCCTGCTCCTGGGAGGGGCTTAGGAAGTGCTGGTTGAATGGCATCAGACAGAAGTCAAGTTCATCGCCGTCAGATGCGTTGGCCCCGCCGTTGGGCGGCTCTACTCTCCTTCTCTGAGGCCATGCACACACGTGCCCATGCGCGCGCGCACACACACACACACACACGCACACATCCTCCCACACACCCCACTCACACGCTCCTGGTCCTACCTTCATCTCCTGCATTTTTTATAGCTTTCCATAAATCCCCATTGCTGTTTGGGAGGCAGCCTGCTTGTACAAGCCGTGGGTACTTTGTGCCCTCCTCACACGCAGGGTAATTTATGGGCTTGGAGATAGAGAACTTACCTCTTGCACCGACAGTATTGAACATACATTGCTTCCCTGCAAAATAGCTTTCAGAGTTGCAGTAAATCCTCTGGAAATTAGCTGGAGTTAACTAGGGGGTGGTTGTGTGCCAGTAATTACACGTCCCTTGGGAAGTTGTGCTGACACGTGGACGCGTGGCTTTAGTGGCGTCCTAGAGTCATAGAATTTTGGACCTGGAAGAGGCCTTGGGGATGGAGAGCCTGAGCCCACAGAGGGGAGGGGAGCCACTGAGGACACACAGCGTGTTAGTGGCAAGAGAGGCCAGTGCCTGGGTTTTCTGAGCTTGTTGTAGCCCGTTTGTTCTGCCCATTTCTGGGTAGGGCACCTTTAGGTCAAGCTCACGGGAGACCTGGTGCAGTTCGCCAAGCTGTTTCGCCCGGCATTTCCCAAATGCTATTAGTTGGGCCCTCATCCCATTGGCCACAGTTGAAGCGTTGGGGAGCTTCGGGTGGGTGGGTCGATGTCCAGATGGGAATTGTGAAGCCACCATTGCGCTGTCAGGAATAAACATGTGCTGGAAGGGCGTCTGGTGCTTTTCTTTCCTGCCCTAAGAAGGAAAGAGTCACCTGGCTTTTCCCTTCAGGGCCCTCGTCCCGCAAAGAGCCCAGGATTTGAACAGACATGGGCGATGAAGTATCCTTGGACTCTTTCAATGTCCAAGGTGCACAGTGCTCTGTGTCTGGCATTGGGCAGGGTCCCCGGGCTGCAGGCACATGGAAGGCAGACGTCTTGCCTGGAAATTCACGGAATGTTCTACAGGGCCTCCCGTCTGCCTGCCCGGCAGCCTGACTCCTCCTTTCCCAAAGGCCAGCTCTTAGCTTCCCCCTGAAATCACAGTGAGACGAAGGTGATGGGGTGACAACACGATTGGGAACATTTGGGACTTGGGTCTGAATGTCTGCTTTACCACTTCCCATGACACCCCGCCATCCGTTCACCTTTCCAAGCCTCAGTTTCCTAGTCTGTAAAGTGGGTGGGAAGCGATGAGAATTTCAAGGTGGTGTGGATTGAGCGCGCGCAGTGTGTTATCTGGAAATATCCAGAAGGTGGTAGTCATTCTTGGAAGTCTGGGACAGCTCAGTCGGTTGAGCGTCTGACTTCGGCTCAGATCATGATCTTGAGGTTCTGGGTTCAAGTCCCGCATCAGGATTCTCTGCTGTCAGTGTGGAGCCTGCTTCGGGTCCTCTGTCCCCTTCTCTGTGTCCTTCTCCAGGTCTCTGTCACCTCTCTCTGTGCCCTTCTCCCGCTTGCACTCTCTCTTTCTCTCTCAAGAAATAAATAAACATTAAAAAAAAGAAAGGTCCAAGGCCCCTTACAGTTTCTCACCGACCCGTCTGTTCTAAGAATAAAGCTCACTGTTTTCAGATTGCTTTGTAATTTCCACCCCCCCTTGCACACTCACTGCGTTTCACTGAATCCTCGCAGCCAGGGGAAGTGGCAGGAATTATTTTCTCCACTTACAGAAGAAGTACAGGCGTGGAGACGGGAGCCGGGTGACGCCAGCAACCCCACGGCCTCTGCGGTCCCCCTGCCACCCTGCAGAGTGGCCAGCCGGGTTCCACCGGCACTGACACCTGATTCTCCTCCCCCCACCCCCCACGCTCCCCGTCTCCATCTGCACAACCCTACCAAGCAGGTTTTTCCCTTATTTTTACAGATGAGGAAACCAAGGCACAGAAAGGTCACATGACACGCCTTGCCCAAGTTCCCGCCCGGGCCGACGGCCCGCAGAGTCTTTGCTCACACCCTGGACACCAGGCCTTCCCTGTGTTAGGAATTGAGGCCTATCCGGGATAATGGTAATGACTCTGTCACCCTTGGGGTAGAGTCCCCCCACGTGGGACCCAGGCCGTGCTCGTAGCAGGGAAGCATGTCTTCCTGCCGCCGAGCACCAGCGGCACTTAACACCGGGAACACGTGCTGGCGGCCAGGTGAGGGCAGCAGGGGCAGTGCAAGAGGTAGGCGAGAAAGTGCCAGAAGGGGCACAGGCTAAAGAAGAGAAACGCTGTCGCATCTCCATGTTCTACTCCCAGCTTGGGCTCCAAGCTGCTTGGTGTGAGCCCCAGCTCTGGGACGCCCCCACTGCGTCCCCGGGGGCACATTCCTTAACCTCTCTATGCCTTTCAGGGCTCTGATCTGAAGGAAGGGGTTGTGAGGGCTTGTCTCCCGGGGGCTTGGTGCGAGGATTAAATTGCTTGGTGTTTATGACGCATCAGGAGATAGGCTGGCACTTATTAGCTTCAAGAGAGGAAGAGACGAAGAGATGTGTGAAGCAAATAAAGGAAACTCGGAGAGGGGAGGAGAGTCTCAAAGGGGCCGGGCGGCTTCCCTGGGGGCCCAAACCCAGACTCCTGGAGCCTGCTCCGCATAGATCCAGACTGCCTCCCTTCCATCTCCCTTCTTGCTGCAAAACTGAGGGAATGCAACAAGGTAGCGTAACTACCTTGCGCAGTTCTGGGTGGTTCGATCAGGGAGTGTGTGTCCGTGCCTGGACCCAGTCAGGGTGCTGGGGACACATGGAGGTGGTGGTGGGGGTGGTGGTGACAATCTTCGACCAAGCCCTTTGCTCCACGTGCCTTCTGAGAACCCAGGTGCCCGTTCGTCTCCGACACGTGGGGCTCTCCCGGCCCCTTTTCACATCGCTTTGGTTCTCATTAATGCTGTGTTTCAATTAAATTATTCTTAGCCCTCGAATCTCTGCAATTAAAGAAGCAATTTTCTGTCCTTTCCCTGGAAGAGATTGCTTACCTGGTTTGGTGGAGCCTTTAGCAGAGAACAAAGCATGAGTGAATACCCCAGGGCCACCGGCTTTAATGGGTGCTGCTGGTGGGGGGCAGTTTCCATCAGGGGGTGGGTTTCTGCAGAAGCTAACTGACAAGGAAGTAGGCCCATCGAATACCGGCCCTCCCCCTCCCCCCTCCACACCTTTATTTCCAAAGGTTATGCTTAAGCGGGTCTTAGTGATAGCTGTGATTTGTAATTCTAATTTCCTTGGAAATAGGGCTAAACACAGCATTTGTCATTCCTCTCCAGGGGGAGTACCAGCCACAGATGAGGATTTATGGCCCTGAGCCTCTCTCTGGGATGTAGATGGGTGTTGGGGTTAAGAGTGGGGGCTGGGTGGACTCCGTTCAAAATGTCTCAAAGGCATTTTTTTCCTCTAAGTCCAGTGGAGCCCTACGAAAGCTTCAGGTTGCCTGGTTATATTCCGAATAAAATATGAGGCAGGGATATGCTATGTATTTATTTTTTAAAGTTTATTTTTGAGAGAGAGAGAGAGCAGGAGAGGGGCAGAGAGAAGAAGAGAGAGAATTCCAAGCAACCTCTGCATCTTGAGTGCACGGAGCCTGGTGCAGTCTCGAATCCATGAACAGGGAGATCATGACCTGAGCTGAAATCAAGAGTCGGACGCTCAACTGATGCTCCAGGAACACGATATTAATACATGAAATGCTTTCAGCACTACGGGAGTGGTCTTCTGCCTGGGTATTTATTTGAGGAAGGAGAAGGCCCTGACTTCAGAGGGTCATGAAGACCTCCCCCTAAGGCTGACACCTCACGTCGGGACTGAATGGAGAGGGAGGGGGGCTCAGCGTGGTTGAAGCCCCTGGCGTTTGAGAAGTTTGGTGTCGGCAGTGAGGGCCTGGTCTTGTGGCCATTTACGCACTCCGTGAATATATTTTCATACCTGCTGTGTGCCAGGCTCGGTGCGGTGCTCAGCACAGGGGCCGGGGACACAGTGGTGAACCCAAACCCACAGGTCCTCTGATTCCACGGAGCTTACAGCCAGTGGGGAAGACAGACATCGTTCAAGGAATCAACAAATTAATGTCAAATCACTGGTGTGAGTAATTGAGAGGGAGCGCGCCCTGCGCCTAGAGCTCCTCGGAGAACTTTGCTCTGCAGACATAGGGACCGAGCCACAGACGAAAACCCCGCTCCCTCTGGGGGAGCAGGAAGGAGGGTGGAGGCAGAGATCCCTGCTGCCAGTCTTGGCAGTGAGACGGGGGAGTTACGGCTTCCGGCGAGTCACTTCTGCTGATGGAGCCACAGTAGTCCCACCTGTGGAATGGGGCTCATGAGACCCGCTGCTCAGCACTGGCAGGTGGACCTGGCAGCCAGGAGCCTGTAACACAAGGGGGCGCAGAATTCCTACCTCGTCGCTGCAGAGCGGCCTCATCTGGGCAGAACACCGCTCGGGGTCCCGCACCCAGAGTCGCTCTCGATTTAGGGCTCAGTAGGGCCGGGCCCTATATGTTACAGGCTTCCGCTCACATTAATGCCCCGTGAGGGTGCAGTCGTGTAGGGAGGCGCTGAGGCGGGAAGGCGGGATAATCTGCCAGGGTCCTGTGGTCACTCACGGGCAGAGGCAGACTGTGGTCCCAGACTGATTAAGTGGGACGTGGACACATTTGCTTCTCACACGCCACTGCTTCCTTGGAGCCGGGAGATGGCCATGTGACCTTGAGCCTTGACTTCCTCCAGGGGTCGTGGTCAATAAGTGCACGCGTTCGTTAGCTGTTTCCCGTGCATCTTTCTGTGCCAGGGAAGGCTCTGGGCACGAGGACACGGCGGGGGCCAGGGAGGACCCCAAGACCCCTGTCAGGAAGCTTGCATCGTAGTGCCGACAGGAGGCCGAGATGAGCAAGTGAGTCACCTGGTCCAAGGTGACAAGTTCCAGGAAGACAGGCGGCAGGGAAAGGGTGGTGGGGTGGGGGTTGAGAGAGGGGTTGCTTCAAAGAAGTTCTCTGTTGTTTTCTTTTTTAAAGTTTATTTATTTATTTTGAGAGAGAGAAAAAGAGAATCCCAAGCAGGCTCCACACCATCAGCCTGGAGCCCGATGCAGGGGCTCGAACTCACGAACCATGAGATCATGACCGGAGCTGAAATCAAGAGTCGGATGCTTAACCGACAGAGCCACCCAGGCGCCCCCAGTGTTTTAAGGTGACTCTGAGCAGAGATTTGATTGAAACAAGAGAAAAAGCCATGTGTATTCATTTCCTGTGGCTGCTGTAACAAATGGCCCCAAATGTAGTGGGTAACACGGACGTCTTATCCTGTAAGGTGGATGGAGGGCAGGACTTTGAAAGGGGCCCCACTGAACTGAGTCAAGATGTCGGCAGGGCTGTGATCCTTCTGGAAGAAGACTCTGTTTCCTTGCTCTTCCTCGCTCTCTCCGGCTTCCAGAGGCCACCTGCACTCTCTTACGCCATCTTTAAAGGTAGCCAGCAGGGACCCCTTTTCTCCTGTCCTTCTTCCTTCTTCCACTTTAGGGGCCCCTTGTGATTACTTTGGGTCCCCTTGGGTAACTCAGGATAATGTCCTCATCGAAAACGTCAGATGATTAGCCACCTGAATTCCTCTTTGCCTTGGGATGTAAACGCTCGCAGGCTCTGGGGACTGGGACACGGGCAGCCAGAGCCTTAATGGAGGAATCTTCTGGGTAAGGATGGTGCCAGGAGACTCTGGCCAATCACCAGTCTCCCTGGGCCTCACTTCTCCATCTTTAGAATGAGTATGGTCATGTCCATGCATCGTGGCTCTTCAGAATGCTCTGGGGTATTTTCAGGCACAGGGCCTACCCGTGGGGACCACTAGTGGTAGGGAAGTCTGGAAATCTCTTCCTTTTGACCCAGAAGGTGTTTTCCTCTGGCCCCGGTCTGTGTCAGGCCCTATGTGGGAACCCGGTAATAACTGAAATTTTAAAAAGCCATATTTAGCAGAATGTAAAATTCATTTTAAATTTGTGCCAAACACAGGAATGTAGTGAGAACTTCCAGTTTCCAATTAATCTTAACAAAAGTGTAATAAAAACAAAATCTACATTTGGCTATTTTACTTTTAGAAGGTTTACGGGCCACCCAGGTGGCTCAGTCGGTTAAGCAGCCGACTTTGGCCCAGATCGTGATCTCAGGGTTCGTGGGTTCGAGCCTCACGTCGGGCTCTGTGCTGACAGCTCAGAGCCTCAAGCCTGCTTCAGATTCTGTGTGTGTGTCTCTCTCTCTCTGCCTCTCTTCTACTCACACTCTCTCTCTCAAAAATAGGCCTTGAAAAATTTCTTTTAAAAGTTTAAGATTACATTTAGAAGTTTAGAGAAACAAAATCAAAGCTGAATATGGAATACACAGCAAAATGGCATTCCGATAAAGTAAATAAATTATAAAGAAACGGAACTAAGGAGACAAAAATATTGGCGTGGCTCAAAGAAGGTTCATGTGCAAATAACTCCCAAACCCATCTCTGTAAAGGCTACGTTTCGGTTTTTTATAAATCAGGGTGTGATATTGTCTGAAGAGAGATTTGAGCAAGGATAACAACATATTACTGTTCTCAGTTGTTGTTTTTTTTCATCATCTACTGGAATGAAGATTTGAAAACCGAACTGGAGATAATCTTGTCTTCAGATCTAGAGAATGGCATTAGATATCATGTCTAATGCTGTTGAGGAAATACTAAAAATAAGTCTTATTGGTCTGTGACTTGTAGATCGAATTAAAATACTTCACAATGTCATGTACAGTTACCATTTCTCTTCTGTGACCCCTTCCGGTGTTTGAACATGGCAATGTAAAAATCAGAGCTCAATTCCAAATCCAAGGATTACTCTAAAGAACTTTATTGACAATTGCATTCGCGGCTGCCTCAGGCATGCTCTGCAGAGGGAAGCGTCTCCAAATTACAGTTAATTAAAAACTATCTAAGAACTACATGGATGCAAGAAAGGTTGTGTTACTCGGCCTTTTGTTGATAGAGTGCATAGTATGTGAAAACTTAATTATAAAATATAATTCATGCATTTGGTGGAACGAAGGCAAAGAAGTTTTGTGGCATAAATATATGATAATTATGAATTGCCTTGAAAAAAACCCTGCCTCCTTTTCAGGAACCAACTGATGGGGACATCAGACTTGACTGTCAGGCCAGTGGTGAGAAAAAGCCTGAGGGTTTGAGGGGCTGGACGAAGCCTGGGGAACTTTCCTTGAGAACATGGTCTACACTTGCTTTCCTCTACTGAGCTGGGCTCTTGTTCATTACTCAGTCTGGGTTTGGATCCAGTTTGATTTGAGGCATGTTGCTTTGGCATCACCAAAGCAGGGATACCGTAAGTGTCCCCAAAGTTGCTGTGAAGACAGAATGCACGGAAGGTAGTCTGCGGTGGCTGTAGTTGCATAAACTTGGGCTGACGTCCCGTCTGTCTCCTGTGCTTGTGCAAGGGTCCCTTACGCTCCTTGGGCTTTAGCCTCTCCTTTGTAAGGAGAGTCATGGATGCCTCTGCCTTACTTGTGAGGATCAAAGTCAACAGACACAGTGGTGACTCTGAGCCTTTCTTCCCTCATCTGAAGGGCCCCATCCTACCTGTGTCTGCGTTCATCTGTTCATTCAGTTTCCTTTCATAGAATATTTGAGGATCTATCACATGCCGAAAATGTTGTTACACTAACAAATTAAAGAGTCAATTCACACTCACAATGAAATCCATCAAATCAGATCAAATCAAGGAAATGAAATCGTAGTTGCCAGTGGAAGCATTGGGTCGGTGGTCTGGAAGGCCCTGTGCGTTGCTCCTGGGGCTTCTTACACCCTCTAAACTACGGGCTTAGGGGCCTGTGTTCTCCACCAGGCCTTCGATGTGTCTCTCAGCACAGAGACTGTACCCTTGAACCCCAACATTTATGGGAAAAATGAATCCCATCCATGTCAGGCCGTAGGTTCTGAGAGCTCAGCTTTGGGGCCAGAACCTTTGTAGACCTAGAAGAGCTTGCAGAAAGAGGTTCATATAGATCCCGTGAGGCATTGACCCTTCCTCAGACCCCAGGGGCCACCTGGCTCCTGGTATCCTCCTTTCTGAAGCCTCCTCTGTTTCCATAGCACAGTGTTTCATTTCCCTTCGCCTCTTCCAGCACCTTACATCCATACTGGATGTTGTTTGGTCTTGTCCACGCGTGCACACTCCTTCCCGTCAAAGTATAGCCCCACAAGGATCCTCATCTTATACGAATAGGCTTCTAGAACTTTCCTGCATTCATATGATTTCAGTTTGACTTAAAAAAAATCTTGGTTGATTAATAGTAAGCCACATTTTAGTTTGAAATATCCATGGATAATCTCAATAAACAATGTAACATCTCTAGGCATTAATTTTCTCTATGACAAAACAGGGTTCCAAAAATCTGCCCTTGAAGGTTGTGATGACCACGTGAGCAGGTGGGTTCTTCGGCACATATTCAACATCTGCTATGTGCAGGTACTGTTCTAGGTGCTTAGAATATATAAGTGAGCAAAAAAGGAAGCTAACCTTTGCCTTCATGGAATGAGCATTCTAGATGGAGAGGTGGCTGATAGATGTGACAGCTAGTAAAACTTTATAGTATGGTAAACATACTACAGATAAGCATCCCTTAGGTTAGAACTATGGAATGTCAATTATACCTCAATAAAGACATCAACTAATTTAGAAAAAAAAAAGAACTGTGCAGAAAAATAGAGCAGAAAAAAAGGCCGATGGAAAAATTGAACACAATTTGGTGACTTTCAAAGACCACAGAGATGTTATTTTGTGAAGTATGTACTAACAAAGATAAGATAATTCAACAAATGTTTTTATCAGCTTCCCTCAACTTCCAGAAACTTCCAGATAGGCAGTCTCCTGCCCTTCCATGCGCATCCATCTCAAGTTCCAGTAGTTTTCAGAAAATCAGGATACTGTCTCTGCGGGCAGATCACTCTTGCTGACTTGAAAACAAAGCTGACCCAAAGGACACGGAGGAGCATTAAGCGGTTTCTGTGGAGTTAGAAGTAGGGCGCACGCCAGTGGGACATTCTTATCCACAAACGGGTGGCTGCAGGAGCTTCTATTGAACTGGGAGCTGGTAGGGACTGAGGACCCACGTGGGTGGCATTGGCTTTTATGATATCTCGTTCATGGAAAGTTCAAGATGCCTGCCCAGATTCCTCTCAGATGGACTCTGGACACTGCAGAATCCAAAGTAACCCCAAATGGGGACTCTTCATCCACTGGGGAGAGGAGACTCATGTTTTATCTCATCCGGAATCTGAGGCCGTGCAGTTGCTGTACCTGTTTGTGTGTCTTCTTCTTTTCAAGGAGAAGGCAGATTACTCTCAGTGAGAATGGGGCCGTGAGTTCAACAAAGAGTCCTTGAGCCATTCTACCTGTGACAGCCACTGGGATCAAGCGAGAGGCACACTAATTCATGCCCTCAAGGAAGCTTTGGGTCTAGTGGGGAAGACAGGCATTTAGATGAGCAACTACGGTAAAGTGTGACTAAGGTCAGTGTGTCTGTTATGGAGGACAGGGAGGGAAGGGGGGGCACTGGTTGGATTGGAGACGGAGGGTCCTGTGCTCGTTAACAGAAAAGGGGGTGTTTAAGTAGTGAGTGAGTGATTGGCTTGCATTAGAGGGGGGTCACGCTAACGTTCGTGCCCAGGATGGAACGGAGGGCAAGTCCCTGGAGGTAGGAGACCAGTCAGGAGTCTGGTAAAGATGTTCTAGGAACAGCATTGGGATGTAGGGGACCGAGGATGCCATTCCCCCTAGTTGCAGTGCTTGACTTGAACGTGTGTAAATGAATCCTTGATTGCTTTAAACTCTGGATCTGAGAGCAGTGTCCTGTGCCTTGAACCCAAGACTGCCATCGTGTTATGTCTTGGGTTTTGCCACGTTCATTCACTGCCTCAGGTTGTGGATGTCTTCACTGGTCACGTCTCTATCGCTGGAAAGCTGGGTTGCCATGGATTTTTATCACAACCCTGATTAATTAGATTCCAGCTCGCTCTGCGGACATGCGCTGAGGGCCTGCCGAGTGCTCCGTCTCATCTCATGTGCTGCCGGTGTAATGATCAGAGCACACGGTCCCTTGGGAACGTGGATTTCCCTTTCGGGTCCATAGAGCATGAACAGGAAATCTTTGGGCGTGGGTCAGGTTACGTTGAATGAAATCAATAAGGGTTTTTACCTATGGTTGTTCATGGTTCCTGACGGCAACCCTGTGGAAGCAGATTTTATTGAAGTCACTTTAGGGAAAGTGAGACCTATGTCTGGAGATGCAAAGCCACTTGCCCAAGGTTGCACGGTGAGTGAGGAAAAGCGAGGAGGTGGGAGTCCAGGCCTCTGGCTCTGCTTAAAGACCACAGATGGGAAGGATTGGGAAGACACGGAGCTGGCCTCCTATGCTCCTCCCTCCTGGATCCCTGTCTGAGGAGGGGGGTGCTCCCCAGATGGCTGTCTGGCCCCAGCAAGAATGATGCAGATATGCCCCAGTGGGGCCATGATGAGTCATCTATGGGGCGCCCTCAGAGCATGCCTCGTTCCCTCTCCTCCCACCCTGGGGACCGTGGAGCCACTCGTAAGGACAACAGCCAACACGCGTCAGTCCACGTGCCCGATTAGATGGAGAGCGTCTCTGAGGTGAAGCAGGCTCCGTGGTCCTGGGAGACAGAAGAGGCGGCGTCCCATGGGGAACATCTGGCTTTGTCAGGTCCATCCCCGGTGGGCTCTGAGGGGAGATACACGGGGTCTGTGGACTCACAGAGATCAGAGCTGGCCTCAGGGAGGGCTGTGTCCCCTGACTGAGGAGACAGTACCTGGACGCACCTTTGACAGGCATGTGGTAGCAGGATTGAGACCCTGGACGTAGATGACTGACCGGATCATCCCCAGCCCCTTCCGATTCTGGGAGGATGTGATGCCCGTGTGAGTGGCAGCAGATGTGGGAGCCTCTTCTGGTCCACATACGTGATCAGGATGCGGCTCTCTTAGGGATCGTAGGAAGGAAGGATCCTGATGTGTGGTGCTTGGGGCTTCAAGGGATGCAAGTGGCCTCTGGGAGGCCGAGGTGAGCTGGATGTGCTACTACCTGGGGGCAGTCTGAGGAAGAAGGTTCTAGAGCCCACTAGAGCCCAAGCTGGTGGGAGGTGGAGCGTGAGGAGTGCTGGTCAAGGCTTAGGACCTCAGCAAAAGGGTCACCATTCTGCTATGTATTCAAGACCAAGGGGTAGTGGAAGGGGTGTGGGCCCCGAGGCTGGTGGCCAGGACTTGGTAAGGCTGGGCTTCCCCTGCCGGCCCTTCTTCCCGCTGCTACCATGTGGGACAGAACTCCAAGATCAACAGGTATTTTCTCTCCAAAACTCATTGTTCTGGATACAGTAAAACCGTGGTCTGAGATCCTCATTTCGTTCCAGAAACGTGCTTGTAATCCACTTGTCTGTCAAAGCAAATAATGGAAACTCAGGTGATTTGTTCCGCACCCAATACGGTTCATATAAAAACGATTACGGTACGGTAATATAATACCAATAATAAAGGAAATACAAAACATAAAGAAAAATAAACAAATTAACTGCACTTACCTTTGAAAACCTTCATGGCTGGATGAGGGAGACGAGGGAGAGGAGGTGGTTATTATGGACGACTTTCACTATCACTAACGGAATCACTGCTGTCTTTTGGCTCATGGAATCTTTTCCTGCATGGGGCCCATTGCATGTGCTCGCACGGATGTTGACTACGGTACAATATTAATACACTCTTGTCATACACTGTATTTCGTGTACCTGGCAATTGAGGCAGCAGAGGAAAGGGTCTCTATCTGCAGGCAGCCTGCCCTAGAAGGAAGCAAAGCCTTCCTAAGCTCACTCTTGTTTGGAAAAGCCAAGGACTGTCCGTAGGTGCTTTGAAGTGACCAAAAAACACAGGAGTGCCAGTATTGGGCCCCTTCCAGCGTTCTGAAAAATCACCGATGTCTGCCAAACACCGCCGCCCGAGGCCGAGCATCTGGGCATGGGAGGTGATCACCCACAGACCCACAGCAAGAGAGAGAGAAAGAGAGAGAGAGGAACCATTAACTCAGTTGTGATCACGTGACATTCAATGTCCCCTACTACTCGTATTGCAAGATATTGCTCGTTTATCAAGTTACAGTTTGTTAGAAATGTTGGGTCGTCTTGAGGAACACTCTCAAAACAAGTCACTTGCTACCCAAGGATCTGTGGTGATTTCCTCCAGGCTGTAGGTGCTTGTCACCTGGAGTGGAGGAAACACACACACTGTGGCCCTTGCAAAGGCCCCGCAGACCCCCTAATTTGGCTCCTTGACTTCACACAGAAGCAAACTCCCCAGGTCTAGGGACGAGAGGTGACCTGCCCAAAGCCCCGTGGCAGGTTGGTTGAAGACCCAGAGGTGGCCCTGAAGAATTTCAGCTCAAGTCCGTGACCTTCCTATATTGCCCGTTGAGAGGACGCTATGGGAACGCACGGTTCAGCAATTCCTGGTGGACCTGCTCACTTTTAGAATTTCTGTGACGGTATCTTGGCCCACACAGAGATTCTCATTTATTTGTTCTGACGTGGAGACCAGGATTGGTGTTTGGTTTTTATTTCTGAGGGGGAGGGTGATTCTTAAGTGTAGCTGGTGGCTCCATTGAACTAACTCCAGATGATGCTTCTAAAGGAAGGTCTGGGTGGACCTGCAGTCGAAGCACACACTGGACATGATTTCTAAGAAGAAATGGCTCATGAAAGAAGCAAGAAATGTCTCTGGCTGAGATGGTCTCTGAACGATGGTCAACTGCCCAGGGCACAGCGAGGCCCTTACTGTCTGTCTTTGGTTCTTGGCACATGTCATGGCAGCGAGGACATGTTTGAGCATCAGTAACTGCTCGCTGAGTGAATGAATGAATGAATGAATGGGGACATTTGGTTCTAGACACAGTCTAAGGCAGTGAGGAGAGGACTCCCATGCTTAGGGCTTTTTCTACTTCTGTTTCATGACTCGACACGGAGATGAAACCTTTGAGGCTGGACCTGGAGATACTCGCCCTTTGGAATAAGAAAAAAATCAGGGTTTGAGAGAATAGGACTGAGTGGATGGAGTCTCATGGTAGATGAAGACACTTCTTTTCTTAGAAGTTCTTTTCGTGAGCTGGATGCCCGCAGCCATGGGGTTACCTTTGCTATCTTAGTCTCATCATCTATCAAATAAGGATGTGATGCCCCCACTTCCCGCCTCACCCAGATATTTGTTCAACGCACACATAGGGACGTCTGTTGGGAGCTGGCATGGGCTTGGCGCTGAGCCTGCAAAGGTGATAAGGCGAGATGCCCGCCTTCTCAGAGCTGTTCGCACTGCCACTCCTCCGGTCCTCGCCGGCGCTTGGGCCGGGACGGCCAGCAGGTGCCTGGCGCTGTGCTTGCAAGGATCAAACCAGAGGGCTCTGGAGAGACGTGCTTTTCGATAATGTTTTGCAAAACGTAAGGCATGACTCCGAATGCCGAGGTCACCCCCCTAGTTCATGGCATGAAACGGCTAATCCATCATTTAAGAATTAAGCTTCGAAGTCATCGTCTGGGTCCTCCTGACCTCCCTCCAGTGGCCTTTCTGTTACGGCCTTTATTGTATCATACAGTACTGTTCCATTTGCCCGTCTGTCTCCTTCCACAGGGTGCAAGTCCCTTTATAGGGCTGGTCTCCTGTTCATTTGTCAGTTCCCAGAACACATTATCTGCTTGTTTAACTGAATGAATACAGCTTTGTGCCAGTGGCAAAGGTGTTCTAAAATGCATAAGGGGCACCTGGGTGGCTCAGCTGGTTAAGCATCCAACTCTTGGTTTTGGCTCAGGGCATAATCTCACGGTTCATGGGTTCGAGCCCTGCATCGGGCCCTGCACTGACATTGTGGAACCTGCTTGGGATTCTCTCTCTCTTTCCCTCTCTCTCTGCCCCTCTCAAGCTCACTTATTTATTATTTCTCTCAAAATAAATAAACTTAAAAAATAAAATGAAATGCATTTAAGTAATGCTCTTGGCAAGATATGTACTCCATATTTTTTAAAGTTTACTTAAATTTGAGAAAGAGAGAGAAAGCATGCATATGCGAGAGGGGGAGGGACAGAGCAAGAGGGAGAGAGAGAGAATCCCAAACAGTCTCCCTGTGTCAGCCCAGAGCCCAGTGCGGGGCTCGATCTCATGAACCGTGAGATCATGGCTTGAACTGAAATCAAGAGTCGGACGCCTAACTGACTGAGCCAACCAGGCATCTGTTTCATATTTTTATAAAAACATAAATTTACATATACAATTTAAGATGCGTGTACCTCGCCCTGTCATTTCCATTTTTAAGATGTATTAAAGGGAATCACAAACCCGATAGCATTTTAAGGGTTAATTGTTTTTAGTGAACTGTAGCAAGCTGTGTGTGTGTGCGTGTGTGTGAAGTTGTGTGTGCGTGCGTGTGTATGTGTGTGTGTGTGTGTTCTCTGCGAGTTGGTGGGCAAGAAGGGAACGCTGACTTGTTTCTGGGTGCTGGTGTTCAGGGACCGGAGGCTGTGGTTGCTATTTTAAATTGTTTCTGTTAATTATTGCAATAATGTTTTGTAAATAAGTTGTCTTCTGCAAGAGTCGCTTAGCGGGTATGTTTCCGAAGAGTTTTGGACTAGCTGCCCAGGCATTCCGAGCCGGAAGAGCATCCCTGAAGATTGAAGGGAGAGCATAGGTAGTCCAGGGACTCTCTCTGCCTTAGAGAAGGGGAAAAGCTTAAAGGGAGGAGGGGAGGAGGGGAGCGGCACCCGCTGGGAGAGAGGCAGAGCCAGATGGAGGCCGGGAGGAGGAGGGAGCACCAGTGAGGGGACAGACCTGCCCAGAGCCGAGATGCAGATTCGGAGACAGATGCAAGAGACCCGGCTGCAGGGGGACAGACAGAGGGGACACAGGGACGGACACCTCACCCCGGGAGAGACTGTGGGAGACAGATCGAGGCCAGGGAGTGTCCCCAGGCGGAGGCGCGGGAGGACGTGGGCATGACTGAGAGATAGATCGTGGCTAGGAAGCATCGCCTAGAATGGGCCCATGGGGAACGTGTTAGAAAATCTTTAAAGCGATTAAAGACCATTTTATTGAAAAGAGATCTGGGCCTCTGGTGAAGAGAGAGCCCGGCCTGGGCCGTTTTCTCCCCGGTGCTCATCTGCTGCTTCAGCTGATGGGCTGTGAGCATGGGGCTGGGAGATGTGTGTTTGCTGCCTCTCTTCTTCCTGCCTGGCCTGGAAGGTGGTTCTGGAAGGAGTGCTCACAGGGCCCAGCAAGGGCCTTCGTTTCTTTGGCTCTGCCGCTCCCCTCTCCCCCGCAGGTCTTGCCGGGACCAGGGTGTGACCTTATGTTTTGATTCGCCCCTGTAGACAGCAGAATCAGTCTACAGGAATTCCTTTCCAGAGTCTTCCTTTGGAATCAGGTCTGGTAAGGTGTTAAGAGTTCATCAAGAAGCAGGACAGTTATCCCAGAGAGGTCAGCGTGGTTTCCTTCTCTCCCTTCCTGAGATCACTCACCTCATCCTGGCCTCTCACCGTGATGTGATGAATGAGATGAAAGGAGCCAGAACAAAGAAGACGAGGTGAGACCCCAGAGATCACCTAGTTCAGTCCTTTTGTTTACAGATACGGAGACTAAGGCCCTGAGAGGTGGCCCGACCAGAAGCTCCAGGCTCAGAAAGGCCAGTGCTCTCTCTCCTGTTGAGGGGGGGAGGGCACCTAAGCCAATGACCTGCTGCCTACGTGACCCACTGCCTTCCCATGGTGGGCATCGCTGGTTGATCACGGGCATCACCATTCAGCCGTGAGCTGCTGCTTCTCCAGCAGGGCTTGGGGGGCACCACGAGTCAGGTAGATTCTACCCTTGGGATGAGTTCTCTTTACCGACCCTGAAGTGTACAGTGCTTTCCTCCTTATCTTTCTTTTGCAGGTAGCTTTTTAAAGTTTTAATCTGCGGTCCGTTGTCCACCGACGTGATGGATCGTAACACCTGTAATATTAGAGGTAGAAGGAAGAACCCATCGTTTCCCTGGAATCCGAGTGTTGCTGTTCACGTGTGAAAGTCGGGGAGCAAGACAAAATGGATAGACTGGTCTCCGTGATAATTTCTGTCCTTGCTTTTTAGCTTATTTTATTAGGGGGAGTGGGCAGGGAGGCCCTTGTAGTTAGGATTTGAGTTCTGGTCCTTTGTAGGGAAGATTTTATCATCCGTTGGAAGAGGAGGAGGCCACGAGTCAGAGAGTTTGGCCAAGCTCACACAACAGGAGTTATAATCACCCCGCCGGTGAGGTGGGGAGGCCGGCCCTGGGGTTATGGGCATAGCTGAGCGCACAACCCCTCCCTGGGCAGATGAGACCGAAGGTACCTTATCGTCAGGCATGCTCACAGCCCAAGGGAGAAGGACACCGCACTCCACACAGGGCCCCACGGGGTCTGCACACACGACCAAGGAGGATTGGGTGGTGGGGGGCACGCTTTGTGGTGTCAAGGGGGTGGAATGCCCCTGGTTCCCGAGGAAGGACGTGATGGGCTTGTTCCAGTAAATCTGGGTTGGCAGGAAACTGAGGCAGCAACCGTGCCTCAGTCCCCCTGGACTCTGGATCCTCCTGAGAGGTCGGGGACCTTATTCACGGGAGCAGAACAGGGAGGCAAACTTGAGACCCTCCCGGCGTCCGAGGAGCACGTAATGTAGAGCCTTAGTTTTAGGCCTTACTCCCCAGACGGGGCAGGCGGGGCTGGCGGGGCTGGCGCCTCCCAAGGCCAAGGCGTTTCCCATCCCACCACGCGGGCCCCTGCCCGGAGCTTGCTGTGGGACCAGAGAGGGGGCGCGTGGCTCTTCCTGTCTCGCGCTCCTGTCAGTCCCCCTCGGGGCGGAGTCTCTGTATTTCATCACAGCTGGGCATTGTGTGATCACGGAGTTCATTTCCTTCTTCGTTCCTCTTTGTGTTTTGTCGCATTATGATGGCTGGGAGAACCCAAACGCTCTGAGTGAATGCTGCCATTGTCGAAGAATCAGATCAAGGTTAGCAGTTGGTTGGGGGGGGGGGGGGAGGTGCAGCCCAGGCTGGGACGGGGATTCGTGGAGCTTCAGGAGCAGTGTGAGTCGTAGGACGTGACCTTGCGTGTTCGTGCTCGTGCTGCCTGAGGATGGTGAACCTTTAGGACGGGGTCCCCCGCGGGCTCCTTGTTGGTGCATCCGCAACACCGCTCACACCCCACCGCTCACACCCCACGGAGGGTTTGGGTCACAGCTGTTAGGAGAGGGGACGCAGCACCGAGCTGTCATGAAGTCTTCTGCAGACAGTGGATAGAGAAGTGAGCAGTGACGGTGGTGATAATGGATTTGGCGATGAAAACGTCTGTGGGTTGTGCCTGTGGGCCTGGGTGCTGGACGTTTCCCTTCGCTTTCCCCTTCACCTTCCTCAGGACCTCTCTGGGCAGTTTGTATCATTGCCATTAAATTTTTAAAAATATTTATTTATTTTGAGAGGAGGGGTGGAAGAGCCAAGAGAGAGGGAGAAGGGGAATCCCAAGCAGGCTCCACGCTGTCAGCGCAGAGCCTGATGTGGGGCTCGATCTCACTAACTGTGAGATTTGACCTGAGCTGAAGTCAAGAGTTGGACGCTTAACCAACTGACCCACCCAGGCGCCTCTGTATTATTACCATTTTTTAAAAAACCTTTTTGATGTTTATTTTTGTGAGACAGAGAGAGAGTGTGAGCGGGGAAGGGGCAGAGAGAGATGAAGACCTAGAATCAGAAGCAGGCTCCAGGTTCTGAGCTGTCAGCACAGAGCCCAACCTGGGGCTCAAACTCACAAACTGCGAGATCATGACCTGAGCTGAAGTTGGATACTTAACCGACCGACCCACCCAGGCGCCCCCGCATTATTACCATTTTTAAGATGGGGAGATTGAGGCCCGGATAATCTAAGTGTTTGAAATCACCCAGCTAACAAGTGATGGAGTTTACGTACTTCTCGCCTTACAGGGTGGTTGTAGGATGAGGGAGAGTGTGTATAACAGTTGAGCACAGTGCCTGGGATGCGGCAAGCCTGCCACGTGGGCAGCCGATCTCATCTTACGTTGTATTACGAGTCTCTCGGTGTCTGTATGGCAGGTGTGCTCCGACCCGTTGGGGGGCAGGATCCTTCTGCAGAACCACATGCTGCTCTGCCTTGTGGACAGACGTAAATTGGATCAGAGGGTCTTTACCCACAGCTGGGCTCACCAATCCTGATTTCCAAAGGTGCCCGGAGTCCCTGAGTAGAAGCTCATGGTCGTGGGTCGAATGGTCCCAAGAAGAAATGTCCTAACCCCCAGAGACTGGTGGATGTGACCTTATTTGGAAGAAGGGTCTTTACATGTGATTAAGTTAAGGATCTTGAAATGAGGTCATCCAGGATGACCTGGGTGGGTTCTAAGCCCAGGTCAGGTGTCCGTATAGGAGACACTCAGGGGAAGGACACAAGGAGGAAGAAAAGGCCATGGAGGATGGCAGCAGAGACGGGGGGGTGGGGGGGGGCAGCCACAAGCCGAGGAACACCTGGAGACCAGAAGCTGGAAGAAGCAAGGGCCCCTCGAGCCTTCAGAGGGAACGAGGCCATGCCATGCTGACACCTTGATCTTGAACTTCTGGCCCTCAGGAGTGAATGTATTTGCTTTCATTCGCTTTCATTCTCCATGTTCATGGCCTTCCGTCCTGGCAGCCCCAGGAAACTAAAACGTCCCTCGTCTCTCAAGGGCCCCTTCTGCTGGTGGGGTTGAAAGATGGCCAGCCAGAGGGGCCGGAGCTCTGGGCACTTACTCTGGTCTCACACTAAGGGGCTGTGAGCCTTGAGCCAACCTGTTTTACTTTCTGGGCCTCAGTTTCCTCATTTGTGAACTGAAGGGTGGGGAAGGGGTTATGCAATAACAGAGCAGGGTGGCCTGAGCTCGAAGGCGGCGTCCCTGGAGACTTGAGGCTGAGTTGTCAAGTAGGTGCAACCTTCAGGAGGGGGCGGGGCGGGGGCACCTCTGCTCTGGGGAATGTGCAGCAGGCCTGGAGCCAGCTTGCCCCAGGGGTGGGTGGTGGGGGATGGGAGCAGGGGCGGGGGGGGGTCGGGGAATCACTGCTGTCAGGAAAGGGGATTTGACACAGTGGGAAAGAAAAGGAATAATAGCAAGCTCTCCACTTGCGATCATTTGTGTGCGTATGATGGGAGGCACAGCCAGATATTCCTGCAGATTGTTTTTTTTTAAATCCCAGAAATAATTCTTTTGACCTAGTTTTGGTCGTGCTCGGGATAGAGTTCGCATTAACTGAGCTGAAGTACGATATGCTTTTTCAGCGTCCCCGGGTGACCTTCAGAGCTGCTGGTCTCCTTGGGGGCCCAGCGTTGGATGGATAGGGTGGGCCAGGGCGCGGCGCTCCCTGAAGCCTGAGCAGGTCAGTGTGGCTCCGAGGTTCAGGACGTGGGCTCTGGGATGAGACGGTGGCCCTGTGGGCTACTTCCGTCTCTGAACTCATTCACTCAGCTGCAAGATGGGGATAAATTTGCCTTCCTCCAAGGGAAGCCCTCATTTGTTTCCGGGAGGCAGGAGTCCTTAATGAGCCATGTTGGAGGTTAGGTGACCCTCACGGCCGTGTGTCATGGCCGTGGAATGCCGGCCCCAGTGCACACTGTTAACCGCTGCCCCTCTCTGCCATTCCTGAAGGACATTTGTGGCATTTGGTAGAAGGAGCTAATCCTTGCACGCTCTGGGGGTCCACAGAGGAGCGAGGTGGCTGGACAGCGGGCCTGATGCAGTGAAACGGGGGGAAAGTCCTAGGGTGTCCGTGCGTGTAGGCAGCTGGGCACCTTTGCCCTCCTTTCCCAGAAAGGGTTCCTCGTGGTCCCTGCCGGTAGTGGTTCGTGGTCCATCCTGGAAGCTTCCGTGGCCCCCTGAGGGCACGCACCGCGCATTCTCCTGCTCCACGCAGGCAGCAGAGAGAGGGAGCTACGGCAATACTTCATTTTTCAGGACACGTCAGAACTCCGGCCTGTCCGTGCCCCCCGAGAAGGGCTGGGACCTTAGCAGTGCAGCAGGTGGAGCGTGAGTCCTGGGAAGGGGCTCCCACTCTGACCGTCGAGGCCTCCTGTCTCCCTCCCAGCCCCTCCAGGACCTGCCCCTTCCCAGCAGGTGCTGCTTCATGACCATGCATTTTGCTCATGCTGTTCCTTCTACCTGAATTCCCTTCCCTCTGTCCCTCCACCGTCTACCCCTGGGTTCCCTTGTGTCCTCAGACCTTGGCGGAAGGATCCGTCACTTCCTCTCCCGGGCAGCCGGGAGTCTGTCGCGGAGACCCACCGACGAACAAGTGAACGGACGACAGTGAGGCATGGTGGCTTGGGGACAGAGATGAGCAGGGTGGAGCAGGGAGGAGGAGGCAGCCCTGGGATGGAGCCGTCCTGCCCCAGGCCGGCGTGTGGGCAGTGGCTGGTGGCAGGGAACCTGGTTCTCAGAGGAAACTGTGTCCCGAAGCCCTGAGGAGGGGAAGCCGGTGTGTTCCAGGAGCTGAAGGCAGGCAGGGGGCCGGGGGGCCGGGATGTCACAGAGGAGGGGGAGCGGGAGGACATGGGTGGGGAGGAGCCGACTTGCGGGAGAGGGAGTTCAGACTCAATGTCAGTGCAAAGACGTGCAGGTAGCTCCGTCAGATAAGCCTCCGACTCGACTCCGGATTTCTGCTCTGGCGATGCTGTTATGGTTCACGGGATCGAGCCCCGCGTCCGGCTCTGCACTGACAGCATGCAGAGCCTCCTTGGGGTTCTCTCTCCCTCTCTCTCTGCCCCTCCCACACTGGCACATGCTCTCTCTGTCTCTCTCAAAATAAAGAAACACTAAAAAAACATAACAAATAAACGTAAAGGCAAAATATATGCTGCGGTGTGATCCTTTTGGCTGTCGTTTTGAGAACAGACTGAGTGGGGGGCAGGATTTCAGCGATGCAGGTGGGAGGAGATGGTGGGTTGGACCAGGGTGTAGAAGTGAAGGGGAGTCAGAGCTTTCTGGATTCATTCGGGGAGTAGAGGCGGTAAAGGAGGAAGGGTCTGGAAGGCCTGTGGAGCTCTCTCTGGCTGGTAGTGCCATTCCTTGATGAGAGCCCAGTTGGGAGGTGAAGCCCAGAGCCTGTTTTGGACATGGTGGGCGTTCGTTGCCCGTGGGTGTCAGATGGTGGAGGCACCGAGGATGCAGCTGGGTGGGGGAGGCAGCAGCTCTGCGTGGAGGTTAATGACCTTCCTCTTTCCTGCTCTTGATGGCGTACCCCGGACCATGGAGCTAACCATCCTAGCAGAAGAGGGGACGAAGACTCTTGTAGAATGATTGGAATCTGGGCCCGTCCTGACACCCCTTTGGGAAACGGGGCTGGCGTCTGCCCATCGTCAGGACACAGACATCCCCCTCATTGTTTGGAAAGACCGATTTCGTTCGAGATTCCGCAGTCCGATCTAGGGGAGGGGGTCCGTCTTGGCCAGTGCCTCGCATCGTGGTGTTCTCTTTTCTATGTTCCAGTTCGTTCCTGCTTCCTCAGGTTGGTTCCTCATTTTCCAGCTTGGGAAACATTCTTTCTGCTGAAGACAGAATTGCCAGTAGAGGCGAGAAAGTTGGCTTTCTGTCTCCCATCTGGTGCAGACGGCCATCTGGGCCAAGCGGATCGCCATTTTGTTTTCCATCCTCCTCCATGACATTAGGCAGCGCCGTTCTGGTCATTCTGGTGTCTTTCTTCTGCTCCTTCTGGGTTTGCATTGATCTCCCGTTCTTCTTACAGCTTTGAAACATTTTTTAACTATGTTGCCTGCGTCTCGGTCTCTGGTTCCTTTTGCTCACCTTCCCTTCTGTAATTGGTGGTTACTAGCGAGCATTAGTCTGCTCCCAGCATCCGTTTCTTGGTTTCTCGAGACTTCTTGTTAAACAGTGTGTGGCTAAGTTATCAGGATTTCATTTTCTTAGAGCTTTTCTTGGACCAGAGCTTAAGCTGTCGTTACACTGGGAATTTCCATGCACCAATCCCATGCATGCATATATTTGTCCTCAAATACCTTAAAATCCATTTTTTTAAAAATTTATTTGTTTTTCAGAGTAAGAGTATGAGTTGGGGAGAGGGGTAGAGGGAGAGAGAGAATCTTAAGCATGCTCCCTGCTCAGCGTGCAACCCGACTTCGGGCTGGATCCCACGACCCGGGATCATGACTCGACCCGAAATCAAGACGTTCAATGGACCGAGCCACCGAGATGCCCCTTAAATCCATTATTGTTGATATCTACAGATACGGTGAGCACAATATTGTACATTGCATCCGTGCATACACATGCATCCACTCAGAGCATTTAGGAAATCCGGCAAGGCTCTCCTCAGTCCACACATGGACTATATATAAGCCTTTGAACCATTCACCTCTGTTGTCTTTTGCCCAAACTCCCCCTTGGGACGTACTAGCCTTGCCTTCTAGTGTACCTTTCAAACATCGTATTTATTGCTTGGATTAAAGTCTAAAGGTATTCTGCATTAACCCAAGCAGCACTTTTTGTGAGCATCTACTATGTGCTAGCCTGGGCTGCAGAGCTCCAGAGGGAAAGGAGGCACAGTTGGAGAAATGCAGGGGCTTCTGGACTGTGCGTCTGAGCATCAGAAGCTTCATGGGAGAAGCAGGCATTCTCCTTGCAGCCTCGAGGAACACAGAACGCGCTGAACGCCCAGAGGCATGATGCTTCTGCTGCGTCGTTTATCAGCACATCTGGAGCATGCCGTGGTTGGGTACAGATTTAGTTGATCATCAGGGCACGAACAGTTAAATAAACACTTGGGCTCGTCTAGAGAATTCTTCCCTCTGGGAGTCTGTTCCGACCACAGTGACCTCTCTTGTGCTGCCTGGGATCTGGTTAATCTCTGCCTTCTTCTGAGTAAAGAATGCAGCCCACACACTTCCGGGTGTCGGCTCAGGAGGCATCCAGCCCTGGCACTGGATGCTTCCAGCTCGAGGCAAAGGGACAGCCGCGGATGTTGCCAGGTTGGTCCCCTGACTGTGACAGCCCAGAGGGCTGACAGGCCACCCCTGTCTGTGCCCTGGACGCTGCAGTGACGAGATGGTGTTTTCTTAGACACATCAGAATTTACCCAGCCAAATTTTCATCCTCTTGAGTGGGGGCGCACAGATTACCATACGCAGCTCTGTTTGGTTCTTTTTCTTTGAAGAAAGAATGGCAGGTTTCGAAGAGCACAGCCAGACATCACAGAGCTCAGATGCAGGCCTCATCAGTTGCTGTTTCTGATACCTTCCTCGGTTCCCTTAGGGGCTTTTGAGCCTCAGTTTTTCCATCTGTGAAATGGGCCATTAACATTGACCATCATGGAGGATTAGAAATAAATCTCGTGGGGCTCCCAGGTGGCTCAGTTGGTTAAGCATCCGACTCTTGGTTTTGGCTCAGGTCATGATCTCATGGTTCGTGAGTTCAAGCCCTGCATCGGGCTCTGCGCTGCCTGGGACTCTCCCTCTCTCTCTGGCCCTCCTCTGCTCTCTCTGTCTCTTAAAATAAACTTGAAAAGAAAGAAAGCTCAATAGTTCCCTGCATATACTCACTTCAAAAATAGCTCTTCTCTTTCTCATCAGCTGAGAGCTCTCTTTGGCCACAGGCAGGTAGAGCGGTGGAGGGGGGTGGGGCCGTGGCCATCTTTCCTCCGGCTGCCATGATGGTTTTTTTTGAGGACAGTGGTACTCACCAGTTATCTGCAGTTTTGTTGTCCGTGGTCTCAGTTTCCCCACGGCCAATCACATTCCAAAAGCAGACGGTCCTCCTTCTGCTATAGTGTTCCAAAGAAGGTCAACAGTAGCCCATGCTCAGGCATAGAGCCCACATCATTCAACTTACGCCATGTCATCACAGACGCATTTTTTCATCTCCCATCATTCAAGAAGGGTGAGTGCATTTCAATAAGATGTTTTGAAAGGGACCACATCCACATAACTTTTATCACAGTCTATTGTTATAATTGTTCTATTTTATTATTAGCGTTCACCTCTTACTGTGCCTCATTTATACATTACACTTTACCATAGATGCGTATGTATAGGAAGAAAACACAGTATGTACAAGGTCCAGTACTTTCTGCAGGTGCAGGCATCGTTTGGGGGTCTTAGGACTCATTTCCCGCAGATAAAAGGGAGAGCTGTACTTTGAAAAGGGCCTTCTGTCTGGTCCTAGGAGCCAGACACTCAAGGTGCTGGACTTCCGCTGTGACCTTGGGCATCAGTGAAATTGCAATGGTAATACGGAAGGGGATAATCCTCTTAAAAGCAATATTCAAATGAAAACTATTACACCTATTAAATTTTACTCAGGTGGTTCTGTCTTCAAGTAATTGCTGTAATCCGTTAATTCATGTTCAAGGATGTTTGTACGGCCGAAAAATGAGATGAAAGGTGCCTGGCGGAGGCTTAGGTGAGAGCCATGCTGTCCGGTCAGAGCTTCTGCGGGGAAGGGATCGCCTCTTTCCACGGAGCGCCGCCATGCCTTAGATCCCAGAGCCTCCAGCTTAGACAGGGAGCATCTTACAGACCCTTCCAAACTGAGCCCCCATCAGTTATGCTGAGTTTTTCTCCCTGTGTTTCTGCTGTATGTCTGCCTTCATCTCTCTGAACCCTCAAAGAGGCTCTGAGATAGCTGTTGTGACACTCATTTTGGAGATGAGGAAGTGGAGGTTTCAAGGCTGACTTGCCTTATGCCACAGGACCTTTAAAGGTCGAGTTCGGACGGGAACCGCAGTCTGACCGCAAAGCCCTCTCCTCCACCACGGAGGCACCACTTCCTCACTTGCCCAATGCCACGGGCATCTTCATTTTTAATTTAGCAAATGGGAGGCTAAGACTCCTCGTGGAGAATAAATGACTCGTGGAGAATAAATGACTTACCCTAAACTTGCGGCCAGGTGGAAGGAGACCCAGGTTGGGACCCAGGACTGACTCCCGTGCCTGCTTCGCTCCCTGCCTCGCCTTCCCCAGGCGCGCCTCATTAAAGCCACCCAGATGACGGATCTCCTCCTTCCAGATGCCCGTTGATGCTGGCCTTGTCCAGGAAGCGGATGATCTGAGCTTCTATTTATCTTGTCCTCGGGCATCAAAGTAATTGTTTCCTCCTCCTTTTCCGGTGGGATAGTCAATGTGGGTAATCATGGTCTTGCTCAGAGAAAACCCAGAAGCGGCTTTCTTATTCCAAACCGCCAGCTGCCAGTGGTGCTCACGTGCCCGTGTTCGTGAACGTTTCCTAGAGGTCAAGTTGCGCCTCTGACCCTGGCTGGCTGCAGGAGGGGCCCCCGAAGGTGAGGCAGGAGGGCTCAGTGGAGAGGTCCAGAGGCCTTGCTGCTGGGGCACACAGGTGGCGCCTGTCCTCTGCCGTGGCCAGTCCCAGGGGGCTTTACCCGCCCTCGAGGTCTCCGTGAGCGCCTCCCCTTTGTAAACAGCCCCTTGATGAAAAAATCTTCCCCGGTTTCTGTGTTTCTGTGGGTGATAACCTGGACTCAGTAGACGCCAAGTTCAACAGCGATTTCCAATCTGGGCAGGAGGAGCATCGAATGGTCCTCCCAGTGGTGGTTCCTCCCTGGGAAGACTGTCGGCGTCTCGGGCGCCCGCGCTCCTGCACACCCACCCCCTGGTTCCGACAGGTCAGCCCCTCCGCACAGGTTCTCTTTTCGGTCTCCCGCAACCGAGAGCCCCTACTCTGTGAAGCTCCCCTTCAGACGCGACTCCTTGTACCACGTTTCCTGTGCTTCCCACTCGTTCTTTTTGGGCTTTGCAGGTTCCCGAGTGCGCCCGGCCCCAGACGCCACCTCCCCACTGGACCCCTTCGCGGAGGGGGTTTCCAGTCTCACCCCCTCACGGCCCCCTCTGGGCCTCAGGCTTAGGAGATGCTCCCTTAACGCCCCTCCTGAATGAATTGGGGAACCCTTTATCACTGGTGGGTTTGGAATTCCAGTGAGCAGCCCAGGTGGGAATTGGAAAGAGGAGGCAGAAGTATTGGGAGACGCCGCCTCACGTGCTCGCTTCGGCAGCGCGTATACTGAAAACAAAATTGGGAGATGCCGTCTTAGCAATGAATATTTATAGGATTCTTTTCACAAGGAAAATCCTTTCTTGCTTAGGAACATCAAACGCAAAAACAAAAGCCGGCCGGGCGCCCGGAGACCTCTCACTCTCCGTGATGGAAGGCGTCCGGAGGCAGAATCAGCACCCCAGGCCTGAGTCCTATTTCAGCTCTGGCCCTGTGGTCTCCGAGAGGTCACCCGACCTCCCCTGGGCCCTGGTTCCTCTTCTGAGAAATGAGAGCTGTGGCTGGGAGGTCTCTAGCAGGTGCTCTGGCAGATGTGCAAATAGCACAGATCTGTGTTCCTCAACCTTTTGTTCATTATGGTCCCCCCTTCCCGGGCCCCCGTGAGCCTATAGACCTTTTTCCCCTAATCAGGTGAAATGTTAATGCTATAGATATACTACACCTGTGCTATATAGAGCCCTTTGAAAGGCCATGGTTAGAGCTAAGGTATTTTCTGTCCACCCCGCCCCCACCCCAAACCAGCCTGTACCCCACTGAGAGTGCCTCGTTTCAGTGACTTCTCTTTGGTGACCAGCAGGACTCTGGCCAGACCGTGGTAAGCGCCGCAGCCTGGAGGTGCTGGGCCCAGCCCTGCTGCGGAGAAGTTCAAGGTCTCAGAGGAGTGCAGACAGAAATGGGATCCCATTGGAGCCTGTGGTGTGCTAGAGGGGGGAGGGGGGGCCCTGCGCGCTGTCACTGCCTGACCCGAGGCTGGATTCTCCGTGGTTTGGTTCAGCAGCTGGGGACCGGGGGCGGGGGAGGGACTCTCAGACCCGCTGGGGAGACAGAGGGGTCCGCATTCCTGGGCCACGTACAAGATGCCCTTGGACAGGGCTCACGGTTAGGGGGTGTCCGTGATGACCCTCTGGTGGCGGATCTTATGATCACTGCACGGGGCCAGGCTGGACCGGAGGCTTCAGGGCCCGCTCTCCTCAGTCTGGCGGGAAGCTTGGGCTGTGGGGGGTGGAAAGGAAGGACAGGGTGGTCTCGGCCCGCACCGAGGTCCCTGCAGTGCGCGGCTCAGCGGGATGCTGCCAGTCCTCCCCCGGGTTTCTGCACCTGCTCTAGCTTTGGGGACCTTTCATCTCGGTGCTGCTGAGGCGTCACAGCCCGGCCGGCAGCATGGCGATGTGGCCCCCGAGTGTCCTTAACAGCACTGCCGGCAGCCTCTCCCGGCCGGCCAAGGGCTGGGGGCTCAGAGCCCCAGACACGCTGCTCTTTGTTCGGATTCCATCTCTCCGCTCCTCTTTTCCTTGCTTATTTCTGTTTTGCCCTGGCGTGTGGAAGTGTGTCAGTGACTCCAGACCCTTTGTGAAGGTGGAAGGATCATACATTCCCCGCAAGCAAAATGTCTGTTGTTTCTTTCCCCCCTCGATGTATTTCTGTGCTCCTTGCTGACTTCAGTGTGTCCTCTCCCAAAGGGATGGTCACACTCGTCTCTTCTCCTTTGCTGGGGTTGCTCTGTGTCACAGCTGTGTCAAGGGGTTGGCGCTCCTAGGGACCCCCCTTCCCTCCCCCTCCCCCTCGCCACCCTACCCAATCCGCTTTGGATGTGACAGGGCTTCTCCTGCAGAGAAGCTGCAGCTGCGTTTGACAGGGCTGGGGCCGGGGAGGGCTCAGTCAGCGGCTGCGGTGCTGCTCTGAATGTTAAATCCAGAGGGGGGACCTGGCTAGGCGGGCTTTCCCCGGCTCTGCTGGAGGGGATCCCTCCCTGGGCTTTCCCGAGGCTTCCCGGCTCTGTCCCTGATGCTCCGCCCTCTTCCTGGGGAAGCACCCCGGGCTGGCGACCCTACCCCTCTGCAGTGCGGATTCCTGGTCTGGGAGCCTGGATGATGCCATCTCCCACCCTGCGGGGCTGTCGCGAAAATGAATCATTTAGGTTAAGCTCTCAGCAGGGCATGCCTTAGGAGCTCGGAACGAGGTGGATGCTGCTGTTATTATTAGTTACTATTATATGGTGTCAGGGGACTCGAGCCCGGTCGTCACACGGGGGTGCCCCTGTGGGCTGGACCCCCGCGCTGGGAGGCCGGCCCAGCCGCTCCTGGGCGTGAATAATTCATCGCCAGTCCCCTCTGCTCCTGAAGCAGCAGCTCCTGGCAAGCTCTGCAGACGGAGTCACTTGTCACGAGTGGGCGTGCCTACGAGAACAGATGGGATTCCCCAGTCACGTGCTCCTGCAGCCCGCGTGACACACAGACAGACGCGCCGAGGAAGCCCGGCTTCTTGGAGGAGACGAGCAGGAAGCTCAGCCTCTGAAAACGGAGGTGGCGAATCTGGCCGCTGCCTCCCTCCCCGGGAAGGGGGGGCGCCCATGGGTGGCAAAAAGCTTTGTTCTGTTCTGGAAAAAAGGAGGGTATTTTCCATCCCACGGTGCCCTTGACAAGGTCTGACAATGTTTGTTAATCATTGGGGGTTGGAATTCCTGCAGAATTCCTACAGAATGTTATGGAAGCGTGAAGAAAGGCGTTGGTGATGTAGAGTAGGTATTTAATAACCCTCTGCTGATTTAATAAATGACTGCCGACTGAAAGCTACTTAATCCAGCCTGTGGCAGTCAGAGGAGGCTTCCTGGAGGAGGTGATCATTCAACTGATGTTTGGATGGTGAACTGAGGTGAGCCAGCTGGAGTTTCTAGATGAAGGAGGATTTTGAGGACCATGTGAGAAAGCATGGTGTTTTTAAATAAATGAGAGGCGCCTGGGTGGTTCAGCTGGCTGAGCATCTGACTCTTGCTTTGAGGTCAGGTCATGATTTCTCAGATTTGTGAGTTCAAGCCCCGCGTCGGGCTCTGCCCTGGCTGCACAGAGCCTGCTTGGGAGTCTCTCTCTCTCCCTCCCTCTCTCTCTGCCCCTCCCCCATTTGCACTGCCTTTGTCTCAAAATAAATAAATAAACTTTTAAAAATTGATAAAAAAGAATACTAAATAGATGAATGTCTGAAGGATGGGCACGGACCCGGTCACGTGGCGCTGGCATACCTTGCTAGCTACACATGGTTTAGCAGGAGCCACTGATGGCTGTGGGTAGGAGGGGACCTCGGCGTTGTTTATAGTGGCCGGAGCACTGTGACAGACATTTGGAGCCGGGGAGGGAAGCTTGTGCATTCAGTCCTTCACAAGTTCATCCACTCACCCTTTGATTTATGCAGGAAGTATTTCTCTAGTGCCTACTATGTGCTACACTGCAGAGTGCCCGGGGGAGAAGAGACCACACAGCCGACGTGCTGAGACGCGAGGAATGGGGGCCCCCAGGCCGCCTGTCAGGCCAGACCAGTGTCACTTCGCTTTGTTTATTTCTTTTTTCTTTTTTCTTTTTTTTTTTTAATGTTTTATTTATTTCTAGGAGAGAGAGAGAGAGACAGCGTGAGCAGGGGAGGGTCAGAGAGAGAGGGAGTCACAGACTGAAACAGGCTTCAGGCTCTGAGCTGGCAGTTAGCACAGAGCCCGACGCGGGGCCCGAACCCACGAACCGCGAGATCATGACCTAAGCGAAAGTCGGACGCTTAACCGACTAAGCCACCCAGGCGCCCCTATTTTTTCTTTTTTTAATGTTTATTTATTTTTGAGACACTAAGACACCGAGCATGAGCAGGGTGGGGCAGAGAGAGGGAGACACAGAATCTGAAGCAGGCTCCAGGGTCCGAGCTGTCAGCGCAGAGCCCGACACAGGGCTCGAACTCACAGATCGCGAGATCATGACCTGAGCCGAAGTCGGACGCTTAAGCGACTGAGCCCCCCAGGCACCCCCAAGGTCAACAGAACTCAGTGCGCGGTCTGATCGGAACTTGCAGGAGGGTCTTATTTTGAGAGACCCGACGCGCAGCCCCAGCCAGGTGTGCTGCTAGATAGCCACTGGCGGCCCCCTCCCTGCTGTCTCATGGCCCCCAGAACCCGTCGGGAGCACAGCCACAGCCTCCTCCGGTTCTGTGAGCTTGCTGGGTGCCCGCGGCACTGCTCTCGGTCCGTGGACGGGACTGAGTCAAACGCACACCCCTCTCTTACCTTCACATTGCTCGGGCGGCCAGTGGGGCTTGCAAAAGGCTTTCCGCCCCATGCCTAAAACGTTCCCGGAATGCGGATCCTCCAGGTGGAGAAGGCGTGGTGCTCCTTTGGGGCAGAGATGACCAATCCGCTGCCCCCTCCTTTGACACCCGTCACGAGCATCTTTTCTTGGAAAAGCGTGCTTTGTGGATTGCCTGAATCAGAAGCACCGGGCCGAGGGTTACGGGGCGCTTCCTTACCGGGTTAGAACCTCCGGTGGTGGGGCCGGGAGTTTGCATTTTTAATCGCTACCCCTGCTGATTCCGAGCTCCTTCACATCAGAGGAGCGCCATTGTAAAGCACAAAACTTTTTTTCTGGAATCATCCAGAGACTATTTGAGCAGCTGCTGGGTTCTAAGTGTTGTGCTGGGTGTCACGCAGCGGCTTCGTTTCGTCCCCATTCTGGGTCTGGAGGCTGGTGGAGTGAGGCCTTTATTCTACTCGGTTAGTACGGGGCGAGGCTAGGGTTTATACCCCAGCTGCCTGAGGCCTCTATCTGACGCTGGCACTGAGTGGGTGCTCAGAGCAGCGGTGCGGCGGACCGCTGGATGGGACGGGCGCCCAGGGCGCCCACAGCAGCGGGATTGTGCCTCCTTGTGCCCACTTCACCCCACACTCTTACCTCCCTGGTCCCACATCGCCACCCCCCCCCCCCCCAGGAATCAGGGCCCCCGGACCACTCACTGTTGTCGGGGCCAAGTTACTCTTGCCCAGCTCCTCCCCAGTGTCCTTCCCTCCTGTGTCCCCCAAGTCAGGGGACACATATACCCTTCAGGTGGTCTCAGTCCTCACGGTGGATGAAGCAAGCCCAGTCCCCACCCAAGAGGGTATTGAATTCACACGAAATTTCTTTTTATTTATTTATTTATTTATTTATTTATTTATATTTTTTAATTTTTTTAATGTTTATTGTTATTGATAGAAACACAGCATGAGTGGGGGAGGGACAGAGAGAGAGGGAGACACAGAATCTGAAACAGGCTCCAGGCTCTGTCAGCACAGAGCCCGATGTGGGGCTCGAACCCACTAACTGTGAGATCATGACCTGAGCATAAGTCGGACGCTCAACCGACTGAGCCACCCAGGCGCCCCAAGAAATTTCTTTTTAAAAAAACACTTCCGGGCACCTGGGTGGCTCAGTGGGTTGAGCGTCCGATTTCGGCTCAGGTCATGATCTCACAGTCCGTGGGTTTGAGCCCCGCGTCGGGTTCTGTGCTGACAGCTCAGAGCCTGGAGCCTGTTTCAGATTCTGTGTCTCCCTCTCTCTCTGCCCTCCCCTGCTCATGCTCTGTCTCTCTCTGTTTCTCAATAATAAATAAAGTTAAAAACAAAAACAAGACCCTCTTCCTCACATTTTCGCCTTATCAGGCAAAATGCCCATTCACATTTCCAGCAGGCGGTGGGCTCGGGCCTCCCAGCAGCTGAGTCTGCGCAGCCCTGCTTAACTGTCTTGTCACCCATTCCCGGAATGCTGTCCCTCCCGGCCGGCATCACCTGCAGCTTTATAGCCATGGGGCTCCTCGGGCCCATCCTGCACCTACGAGGCAGAAGCTGCTGGAACGGGACACCCAGGTGCTCCGTGTGCACAGCAAGGTCAGAGAAACGCGGTCTGCGCCTCACCCTAAATAGCGGGGAGCAGGTGGTAGCTGTTGCATGAGGACCTGGCTGAGACCAAGGCCAGAGTCCCATTTTGCCATCTGTCACACTCTCTATAAATTAGCTAAGTGGTCTCCCAGAATCTCTCTCTGCGTAATGACCCGACCTTGGCATCCGTGAGGCTCAGTGTATCACAAACTCTTGTTGGGAACATATGGCCAAATTTCTGCAGAGCTGCCATTAAAGGTACCATGTCACATACTCTCCAGTTTTCTCTTTAAGGACGTACCTGAAAAGAGAAGGCTGGTGACCTGCAGTCCCTGGTGCCGACAGTGGTTCAGGCGCCGTGACAGTACACACAGTGCAGCCTCACGTGGGATTCTCCCATGAGCCTCTGCCCCGAGGACAGGTGTCTTCCTCCGGGTGGATGGGCTCCTTCTTTGCATCTGGGAGCAACCGTAGAAAGCCCAGCATCTTCCCCTCTTTGTCCTGGTTTTCTAGAAGCTTGGGGATGATTGTAGCTGAGACTCCTGGCCTTTCTTCTCCTTCCCAGTAAATTCAGCTCTTCCTTTTTGAAAAATTTTAGTTTCACTGTCAGTTTCTCTATTTAGCTGCCTTATAGCCTTTCAAAATTAGTGGTGGTTGTCAAAATGGCTAACTTAACAGCTCAGGGAGCAACAGATGTTGGTGAGGATGCGGCGAAAGGGGAACACTTTGCACTGCTGGTAGTAATGCAAGCTGGTGCAGCCGCTCTGGAAAACAATACGGAGGTTTCTCAAAAAGTTAAAAATACAGCTACCCCATGATCTAGCAATTGGACTACTAGGTATTTATCCAAAGGATACAAAAATGCTGATTCAAAGGGCACATGAAGCCCAGTGTTTATAGCAGCGCTATCAGCAATAGCCAAAGTATGGAAAGAGCCCAAACGTCCATCGACTGATGAATGGATAAAGCAGATGTGGGATATATATACAGCGGAATATCACCCGGCCATCAAAAAGAACAAAATCTTGCCATTTACAACGTGGATGGAACTAGAGGGCATTAAGCTAAGTGAAATAAGTCAGAGAAAGACAGCTCTCATATGATTTCACTCATGGGTGGAATTGAAGAAACAAAACAGATGAACATAAGGGAAGGGAAGGAAAAATCCGATAAAAACAGGGGAAGAGGCAAACCATAAAGAACAAATGGAGGGTTGCTGGAAGGGTGCGGGTGGGGACGGGCTAGATGGGGGATGGGCAGTGAGGAGGGCACTTGTGGGGATGAGCACTGGGTGTTAGATGTAATTGATGAATCACTGACTTCCACTCCTGAAACAAATACTACACTGTATTTTAACAAACTTGAATTTAAATAAAGAAGTAAAAAATAAAATGAGTGGTGGTGTCAAGAATATTTTAAGCAATTCCTCACTTTAAAATGCCTCGTTAGGGGCGCCTGGGTGGCTCAGTGGGTTAAGGGTCCAACTCTTGATTTTAGCTAAGTTCGTAATCTCACGGTTCATGGGTTCAAGCCCCGCGTATAGTGCGGAGCCTGCTTGGGATTCTGTCTCTCTCCCTCTCTCTCTGCCCCTTCGCTGCTGATGGGCATTCTCTCTCTCTTTCTCAAAATGAATAAATAAACTTTAAAAAAATAAATAAAATGGTGCGTTATGGCCATCCCTTAAAGAAACAGCACCCCCGGTGTTTTAAAGTGTGGCCTGACTTACATAGTTCCGCTTCTGCATACCATTCCCGAACCTGACCTTTTGTATAAGCAGAAGCGGTCTGGCTGTCTGGGCTCATCAGGCAAGACCTTCTGGGAACGTAGACTGTTCCAGGGCCTGAAGTATTTTCTCACTTCGACGTACACGGACCCCTAGAATAGGAAATGTCCGAGAGCCAGGTGGTAAGGGGACGCGAGGGTGAATTAGATGAGTTCCTCGCTTATTCAGCAAATATCTCCTGAGCCTCTTCTGCATCTCAGGCACTGGGTTCTGAAAATAGAGGCTGGGGCACAGTCCTGCCCCACAGAGCTCACAGATGAGCGAGACGTACATCGGTGCTTCCTGGTCCGCTGCATGGTGGAGCGGGAAGTGAGAAGCAGAGGCATGACGGTTGCCTTGGAAATGCTGAGCACAGAGCTCTTTATTTTGGTGGGATATCTGGCCAGTGGAACCTAGGAGGTGGCCATTAAGCTCAGAGTAGGGGATCAGCAGGTGGCACAAAGTTGAGGGAGGACCTTTGGGGCCAGAAATTCTAGGCCAGAGGATCAGAAACTGTCTCTGGGTCAACTCAGGTCCTCAGGGTCTAGCACTGCTCAGGGACGGAGTGGGAGCTCAACACAAGTGTGTAGATTCAATGGATGCTTGGATGGAATTAGAGACACATGGGAAACATCTTTTGAAGGCAAGCTGGGCGCAGCTTTTTGAAGAGCAGTAAAGCTCTGGATGGTTCTGACCTTGGACACGATATAACATAATAGTTAATTGCTCCTGTTCACCATCCCTGGGTGTCTGTGAGCCCCTTTGGGGAGGGGTCCTTAGTTCTTATGTTGCTGCATAACAGATTACAGGGCATTTAGCAGCTTCAGACACCCATTGGCTTTCTTGAAGACCCTGCAGGCTAGCAGCCCGGGCACGCTGTGGCTGGATGCTCTGCTTAGGATCTCAAGGCAGAAGTCAGGGTGCCGGCCAGGGCTGGATTCTCATCTGAGGCTCGGGTCTTCTCCCAAGGTCACTGTTATTGGCAGAATTCACTTGTGGTTGTGCTGAGGCTCTGCTCTTGCTGGCTGTCCTGAGCTTCCAGATGCCACTCACTTTCCCTCCTACTGAGCCCTCTCTGTTACAGCGACTCCTCTTCATCTCCGTTATGGGCTCACCGGATTAGGTCAGGCCCACCGAAGATAATCTATCTCCCTTTTGATGAACTCAAGCCAACGGGGAACTTTTACATATATAAAATCGCTTCTGCCATGTGAGACAACATCACCATCAGCGGGCCATCCTGTCCCATTCCTGAATCCTGCGCATGCTAAGGGGGAGGGGATTACACAAGGCGTGCACATCCAGGGCTGGGAGACTGGGGCCATCTTGGAAGCCTGCCTACTGCAGAGCCCATGTTTGCTCCATCCCTGGATTCCCTATGCCCGGCACAGAGTATCGGGCAGGATGCCAGCTTCACTGTAGGTCAGAGCATGCCCGGAGGACCAGAGCAGGGCACACAGAGGATTCCAGTGCCCCCAGATGTGGAAGCAGAAGATTCAGAGTCCCTGCACCAGTATTTGGCAAATAGCCTGGGGATAGTGTTGGATTCTTGAAACTACTTCAAAGGGTATTATGCCAGAGCTTTTCTGGGGAGAAATTTGGGGAAGCCATTCTACATTGAACCTTTAAGAAGCAGGCTGCTGAATTCAGTCCATGATGATTTAAAAAGAAAATTAAAAGATGACACCTGGCATTTGTAGTCTGCTCAACACTTTTTATAGCCCTTTGGCACAGAGCTTGATTAGTTAAGTGGATGGGTGGGTGAGCGAGAAGGTGGATGAGTTCCTTATTACTGAATTAATGTATTTACTCACTCATATCGGTCCTCTTCCCACCCAGCAACTTCCGCCAGCCGGTGTCCGACATGTCTTCATTGAAAGCCCTCTCCCCGCGCTGTGCTGAGCACTGGCACTCGGAAACCTGACAGTCCTGCCTCTTCCTTTAGCCCACAGTTGCTCACGGTTTGCTCTGGTAGCTTGAGCCTCAGTTACCTGAGGAACAGGGAGAAAATGCAGATTCCCGGGCTATGCTACAGACTGGCTGAGTTATACTGGCTGGGGGTGGCACCAGGAATATGCACTTTTCATAAGCAGCCCGGGTGGTTGAGATGCACCAACCTGGTAAGGGTGGTGTGGAGACAGGCCAGCAAGTGGGCGTGTTCATTATGTGATGGAGGAAGGCAGTGGGGACAGGAGGTGGACACAGGAGGTGAGACAATGTTCCAGGGACATGGAATAGCACTGCAGAAGGCCAAGGGAGAGAAAATGGAGACGGGCAGGGATTAAAATATGGTGCCATCTTGATTCTGGGATTGAGGTGAAGGCGGTCTGAAGGATGCCCCAGTTCTTAGGTACAAGAAAGACTACATACATTGATTTCTTCTGAATCTAGTGTTTAAAAAAATTTTTTTAATATTTATTTTTGAGAGACAGAGACACACACACAGAGTGTGAGCAGAGGAGGGGCAGAGAGAGAGGGAGACACAGAAGCCGAAGCAGGCTCCAGGCTCTGAGCTGTCAGCACAGAGCCCGACACAGGGCTTGAACTCACGAACCATGAGATCATGACCTGAGCTGAAGTCGGACGCTCAACCGATTGAGCCACCCAGGTGCCCCTTTTCTGAATCTCATGTAACCTGGCTCACTCCAGCTGAATCTAGCTCTAAGCCCCCACTTTCCAGCGTGTAGAGAAAAATCAATGAATGATTTTTTTTTTTGGGGGGGGGTCCATTCTCCTTCCCCATCATAGGTATTCCCGGAATTGGGTATGCAGGAAAAGGTGTCAGCTGCTGTAAGGGCTGGATGCATGAGGCCACCGGCCCATTGGATGTTCTTCTTTCTCTGCGGGTAGGGGAGAAACTACTGCCCCAACCTGCTGAGTCCCTGAGCCCCTTTTCTCACCTCCCCCCTCCAAGATGTCTATTCCCAGCACCACTTAACCCAAAAAAAAGAGTGTTAGCACCTGGCACCCATTGTGCCCCTCACCAAGGCCACTCTGCTCTGATCGCTCAGTGTCCAGACAGTACCTGGCGTTAGACATTTTGAAACCGCACTCTTTCCTCAGCTAAGAGATTTAATCCCCACTGTAACCTTGCGAAATTGGAAAATGTGGCATGATTACTCCCATTTTGCAAATGATGAAATGTGGCACAGAGACTTCAAGTCACCCACACGCGGCCGCCCACCTGGGACATTTCTGCCTGGTTTCTTGTTCTCAGCGCCTCACTCTTCAGTTCTCTGCGGCCTTTCCTGACCTGTGGGCTGTAGGAAAGGGAAATTTTCAGAAGCCGCAGTTATATTTCAGGGTGAGGGGGGCCATTCCTTTGAAGACCCCGTCCTCCGTGGTGCCTTGCCAGGGTCCCCCACTCCATCTGTTGTGATGTCCCAGCCCTGCCACAGGGTAGAGGCACAAAATTGAGGAGTTTGTGCTCAGGAAATAAATGATACAGTGTTGCAGTGTTGATCTTGCCTTGAGCCAGCACTGACTTTTGAACTTGCCAGTTTCCACTGTGAGATACAGATGCCTCCTCCCCCTTTGGCACCCCACCTTGCTGGCCCAGCCCAGCCCCTGGCACCGAGTGGGTGCTTTATCAGAGGTGTCTTATGGCATGAGATAATCACCGTTCAACCGGGGATAGGGAGCTGCTGAGGCTCATTTCCCCGGTTGAACAGTGGGGAGATGAGCCTCAGCAGCTCCCTTTCCCTGAACCCACGTGCAAGAAGGGCTTGCTCAGAAGCAGGAAGCAATCTGTGATCTTCCGTGCATGACGAGGCTGGGTGCCAGAGGGAGAGTGAGATGAGATGGGGACTGCATGACTCGGGGATGTCCGTTCTTTGTGGGAATGACTGTTTCATGCCACGGCACATCTTCGCCTACACCGTGTGGACTGAGGACTCACAGGAGGGGCCCCTTCTCACGCCCAGGGCAGCTCTGTGGCAAATTTCTGAAGAACAGGGAACGTCTCATCTGCACCCGCCGTGGTCCCTGCCACCTTTCTGCGTCTCACCCTGACCTCACCCTGGCCCTCGGCGTGGCGGGAAAACACAGACTTGGCCGTCACGGAGATGCGCGTTCAAAGCTCCTGCGTGCTCTAACTGGGATTGTGGGCGAGTCACTCACTTGGGAGTCTTCACTTTTCCTCACCTGGAGAAGCAGGCAGTGGGGTTATTGTGAAAATGAAGATAAATGCTTATCATACATAGCTTGCCTGACCCTCATATGAAATGCTTGAGGAACATTCTCTTCCTCGCCTCGTCCACCGAGAACGTCACGCGGTGGAGTGACTACCAAGAGTTTTAGTTCTTGTCACGGTCGGGGTCTAGCCACAGGAGCAAAACCAGCAGGAGATACTTATTAAGGTGCCGGAGCCCCGCTCCGGCCGGTCCAGGTGTCCCTGAAGGGTGGACGGTGCTGGCGAGGGAGGGATGAGAAGCCACGAGAATCTTTCTGGTCACCAGGCAGGCATCTCTCTGCTCTGATCGGGGCTCAACCTTATTTTATAATTAAGTGTGTGGGGGACGGCACAGAAGTGGCATTTGCCTTAGATAACGATTTCTGATGATAAATTTCTTTGATATGTAAGAATTTCCCAGAACATAGATTGGTAGAAGACTCGAGCATAACCTTTATCCATAGTGATGGAGGTAGGGGATTTAGATGCTTATCCTATGGGGAAGGAAGGTATCTTCAGCATTCAAATATAAGACAATGTTTTTAGCTTAGCAAAGGCAAAGTTAGTGCTTTGTGAGCAGGGGTCAATAGCCTGTTTGCTTAAGGGGAAGAATTAAGAAAAACAGGTTTTTCAGGAAACACAAATGTTTGCTCCCATAATTATAAAAGAAGAGGTTCCTCAATAGGTTCCTTCACAAGGTGCAATCAGCTTATCAAGGCCAGAATAAGTCACTCTGAATACCAATCAACAAGGTGCCTTGGGGGGGTCAGTGCTGAAACAGAAACAATTGAATGGGGGTGGATATGGTGCCCATCTGAAGGCAAGAGACCTCACAAGGAGTTTTCTCAACTAGTGAGTTCAGAAATGGCTCCTGACATTAAGGGATGTATTGGAAGAAGTTGACTTCTGTGACAGTGGGGGCAGGGCAGGCAGTTCTGAAATCCTTAGGGTCAGGACAGGCAGGTAGGGACTCCCCGCCCATATGGAAGCTGCTGTCAGCAGGTGGAATTTCCTCTTCATTGGGGAAGCCTTACTTGTGCACTTAAGGCCTTTCAACTGATGTAGTCAGACCCACCCAGCATATCCAAGATGATCTCCCTCATTGAAAATCAACTGATTAGGGACTCGGCTCACAACTACAAAATGCCTTCCCAGGAAACACTTAGTGTTTGAATTACTGGGGGCTGTAGTGAGCCCAGCTGATACGTCAAACAAACAACGATCAAGTTACACCCTGGGCCCTAACCGGTGGAGGAGGGAGAGAGGAATGGGGGCGTCAGGGGAAGTTCTCAAGTGACAGAGCCCTCCTTCTGAGGAGACTTTCCTACGTGACTTTTCATCCCATCAAGGACCAGTGATCGGCAGAGAACACTCTGACCTGCTTCCTTCTGCTCTGATCAAAACTCCCATGATCCCCCATTTGCCCTGAATTTACGGAAGATCAGGGGAAGTGGGGTCAGTCTGAGCCATGTTGGCCATTTCAGGGCACAGTCAGCTGAGGAGTACCTGGTGGCCCTGGGCTCGGATGCAAAGTGAGAAGTGATTACGAGCGGCCCTGGGGAGAGGACAGTGTCACACTCTCCCTGTGGCCCTGGCCCCGTGGTGAGGTCTTAGTAGCTGAAAGTGAGCCCAGCTGTAGGACGTTCCCTGAGACGTCCAAGGACAGACAGATCCAGGCCCCTGTTCTCTGCAGGGTGTGCGAGGCTGCAGAGAAGACAGAGGAGTGGCTCCCCCAGTAGGGAAACCGCGGCCGCTCTGGGAACGCAGCAGGAGAAAGTCACGAGCCCCAGGTTATATGGGGCAGCGGAAGCTTCCAGGAGAGATGCGTCCTCAGCTCAGTTCGGGAAGAGGAGTCCACATGGGCCGGTGGAAAAGGGATTCTGATGCTTTTATCCTGGAGGCTTTTGAAGTTCTCCATCCACCCGGTTTGGGTGGATTCCTGGCGTTCCTTGTAAGGTAGTGTTTCTGAGGCACGGATGGGGGGTGGGGGAAGGCCAGACTCATGCTGCGTAAACACCCTAATCGCTAATTAACGAGGCCTGAGCTGCTGTTGCTCAAATGTGCCAGACATGGCATTTGGAGCAGTCGGCTCCCTGGAGAGCGGGAATGGGCCACAGTCCATACGCAGAAGGCTCTGGCTGGAGTGACCAGGGACACTGTCCAACTCCAGAGTCGGGGGGCAGCTCAGAGCAGCCCCGGGGCCTTCTCAGGCCCAAGGGGCTCCCAGGACCCGAGCAGGGCACCGGGTCACGGCTCTCTTGGAAACAAGTCCTTTGATTTTCTTGCTTTGGGAAAAAGATTTGTTTTTTACATTAATAAACTTTATTTTTTTATTAAAAATTTTTTAAATGTTTATTTATTTTTGAGAACGAGTGAGCGAGCGAGCGAGAGTATGAGCGGGGGAGGAGCAGAGAGAGAGGGAGGCACAGAGTCCTAAGCAGGCTCCAGGCTCTGAGCTGTCAGCACAGAACTCGACGCGGGGCTCCAACTCCCGAACTGTGAGATCATGACCTGAGCTGAAGTCGGACGCTTCACCACCTGAGCCCCCCAGGCGCCCCCATAAGCTTTATTTTTTAATGCAGCTTTAGGTTTATAGAAGAGGTGAGCAGCGGGTACAGAGAGTTCCTGCACGTTGCCTCCCCTGATCTACACACTTTGCTGATCTTAACATTGTGCCTGGCGGGGGGGCGGGGCACCAGGGCTGATACGTCATTATGCACGTCACGTCCAGAATTTCCCTTCTCACTCTCACAGGTCTGTGCGTTGTGCCAAACGCATAATGTCCTGTATCCAGCATCACAGGATCATACAGAAGCGTGTCGCCGCCCCCATGTCCTCTGGGCCCTGCCTCCGGCACTCTGATAGAGCAGGCACGGAACAGCACGCGAGCCCGTTTATCAATAACCTGTGGGTCATGCCGGGCTCTGCCAGGAGGAAGCCAGACCCCGTCACGGCAGCCCTTCATGCCTTTTGGAATTAAAATGTGCTGGAGGTTTGTGTTTGGCGGTGATCGGGCGTGTTGAGGGGGGAATTAGGGGAGCTCAGCCTTAGATCTCACCAAGCAGACGTTTGCCACGAGACACGGTGCTGCGTGGGATGGCGCTTGGCTCAGGGATCGGTGCTCAAGCTGGGCTTGAACAGACAATAAGAAATAAGAGCAGAATGGGTGGATGGCCCCATCACTGGATGATGCGCTCACAGCAGACCCTCCTTCTCCCTGCACACATGCACACTTGCTCTGGGCAAGGGGAGGGCTTTGGAGGATTCTCCACAGTTGTGGGTGGAGCGATCTCTGGGGTTGAACTTCTAGAACCTTGGCCCTGCCTGTCTCCCACACCACAGACACACACACACCCTCTTCCAGAGAAAACAGAGTCTTTTCTCTGGGGCCAGCGCCCTTGCCAAGAAGAGTGCCCTGTGCCAAGGGCTTCAGCCTCTGCATTCTCCAAGGCCCCGCTGGCCAAATCTAGCTGGCCACTGTCCCTCCCCTCTCCGGCCGGCACCAGTGAAAGCACTGCATCGTTACGTTCCCGTTAGCCATGACATTCGGAGGAGGAGGGTGGGCTGGGCAGAGCCTGCAGCAACAAGAAGAGATTCTTTGATTGCTTTCCAACCGCACATCGATTTGTTGCAACTAAACGTGTTTCATCCTACCCAGTCCTTGGCGTAGTCAGGATCCATATTCATGCCCTGAAAAGGGACGCAGGACATTCTGGTGATAGGACCTGCTTACCCAGCTCTCTTACGGAATCGGTCTTCTCTTTCCGTTATCTTGGAAGCCCCCGAGCTTGGAGGATTCCCGTATTCATGGCTCCCTGTTCACAGCTGCAGGCCTGGCCCCTGTTAAGGAACTAATATTCGGTGCCACTGGTCAAAGATAGTCAGGCGTTTTACTCAGGATGGTCACGGTAGCTGTAGGGACCCCCACAGTGGGGTTTTACCACGGCGGGCAGAGATTGGGTTCATTTCTGAATACAGCCTGGGCAAGTGGGAACGTATAGCCAAGGGGCAGGGCAGACTTCAGTGGACCTGCAGTTACTAAGAGGAAACATCAGAGGTGATGGTGAGGGGTGGTGCAGGCTAGCCAGATCCTCAACAGGAAACTCGCTGAGGACAGGCCAGGTGGGCAGACATCACCTGGAGGGCGGAGGAGGACGAGGAGCCTGCGATCCAAAGTGATCGGGATGGAGAGCAGGGCTTTGGTTACGCTTGACTGAGCGCAGTGCTTGGTGAAGCCCGATTTGGGGAGGAAGTGCACACACGGGGCTGGGAGAAGGTTCTGGCATACGTGCCCTTCTGCTGACTCCCTGTGGCCTTCTGGCCCCTTCCCGACCCCACCCCGGCCCCAGCCTTTTCACGCGAATTTTGTGAAGCTGAGTCGAGGTTTTCCCAGGGCGCCCGTGCTGAGTGCTGGCTGTGGCCTCTGGCCGAGGAGGCACGGAGCTCCGACATCACGTGGGGGGCCTGGGCCACGTGTCTGAGCCACGGTTCTGCGGACGTGCCACAGACACCACCATCTGCTTCTCCGCTCCTGGTAGAACAGCCAGTGTGGCCTTGTAAAAAGAATTGACAGGGAAAGGCCTGCAGTTTAGTGCCTTCATGTCCGGATGCGAAGGGACAGCGCCCAGAGCACTGGAGAGCCTCCCCACGCCGTTTCCCCCTCCTTGGCTGTCTCTCACCGTGTGGATGAGGCTCTGTGATCGCTTTGCTTCTGGACGGGGCGCGGAGGACAGGGCCCCTTCAGCCCAGCACATCGGCCCCCCTGCTCGGCGGAGGAAGCCAGAGCTGGGGTGGGGCCGTGGTGCTGGGACCCAAGGGGCATGTCCAGGCCAGGTAGCCGGCACCGCTCCCGTGTGGCCGGGGCCCCTGGTGGCCGTCCTGCTGAGAGACAGCTGCTGTAAGTGTATCAAATGTCACTTCCATTTGGGTTGTTGTACAAGATGCATGCCGACACCCAGGGCTGTGGGGCCTGACGCTGCGCCCGCAAACCAGACCGTGACCGCGGGAGCCCCCACCAGCCCTGCGCTGAGGCAGACGGGTAACGTGACACGTGCTTGTGCGTGGACCTTCCTTAGCATCTTTCTCTCCACGTTACCTTTGCCTGTTACATGCCTGTCTCCACCACACTCTAAGTGCCTGGAGGGCAAGGGCCTTGCCTTACGATTCTGTGTCCAGATGGGCCCGGCTCATGGTGTAGACAGTAGACTGCTTGCCAAGGGAATGAATGAATGAACAAATGGATGATTGGGTCGTTGAAGCCAAACTGGGCTGAGAGACAGAATTTGAAGGTTGTATAATTATTTTCAGCGAACCTTAAAAGGCTTAGAAGGCATGATTTGGTTGTGGGTCCATGATCACTTACCCGGGGGAAGAATTAGCAATAGCACCAAGCAAAATAGAACCAAGTGCTAAATTATAAGATAAAGTCAGGGGGTAGCAAGTGCCTTCTGCTCCCTGCTTTGACACTAGCTCTGAAGTTGGGTTATGTGTTTATTTGCTGTTTGGCAAATATTTATTGAGCAGCTAGTAGATCTTTTTTTTTAATTTTTTTAATGCTTTATTTGTTTTTGAAAGACAGAGAGCATTAGCAGGAGAGGGGAAGAGAGAGAGAGATGGAGACATAGAATCCAAAGCAGGCTCCAGACTCTGAGCTGTCAGCACAGAGCCCGACGCAGGGCTTGGACCTATGAACTGCGAGATCATGATCCGAGTTGAAGGCTAGTGCTTAATTGACTGAGCCACCCAGGTGCCCCTGAGCAGCTAGTAGATCTTAAGCTAGAAATTCAGCACAAGATAGTGTCCTGCCCTAATGGAGCTAAAACCTAGAGTAGAGAGGTCACTGAATTAAGTTAGCAAATATGAAAAGAAATAGAGTCAAACCTTAGTTGCTAGGGTGAGCAGCTTTTTAGATAGCATAGGCAGAAAAGAACTTTCTGAGGAGTTGATATTTGGGCCACATCTTATGTCAGGGAATCGGTTATCCTTGGGGGTAGAGAAAATAGTCAGTGCAAAGGTCCTGAGGTAGGAAGGGGCTGGGCTTGTTGGAGGGCTCATTAAAAGGCAGTGGGTTGGAACCTGGTGGTTGATGGGGAGGGTGCCATGGGATGTGGCCAGAGGACCTTTGTCTTCTTGGATTTTTCTTTTAAAAGAAGCACTGGGAGCCACTGGAGGAATTGACTTGTTTTCATTTCCTCCAGACTGCTTAGTGCTGAGGGCTGTGTGAAGAGAGGGCTGAAGAGGAGCATAAATAGAAGCTGGAGGGGCCCTTGAGTGGCTCGGTCGGTTAAGCATCTGACTTTGGCTCAGGTCATGATCTTGTGGTTCATGAGTTTGAGCCCCACGTCAGGCTCTCTGCTGTCAGCGCAGAGCCCTTCAAATCCTCCGTCCCCTTCTCTCTCTCTCTCTGCCCTTCCCCCGCTTGCTCACGCTCTCACTTTCAAAAAAAAATTAAAAGAACTAGAAGCTGGGGTAGCACTTAGGAGGCTTTTTCAAGGCTCCAGGTGAGAGTGATGGCATTGGGTGGGGGAGGGGGGAGCATTCAAGGCAGTAAGAGCTAATCCTCACTGAGCATATATTCTGAAGTGATGCTGTGACTCTCTTGGCCGCCTTACTGGATGGGTCTGTTACTGTCCCCAGTACACAGATGGGGGAACTGAGGCTTAGAGAAGTCCCTTGCCGGGGAGCACGGAGCTGGAAAGTGCATCTAGGATGTCGTCCCCACCATCCGTGTGGACCTATTTGGGTTTCAGGGTGGAACAGACATGCCTGCTGCTGAGCTGGGGGTGCGGGGGTGAGGAAGAGAAGGGCTCAGGTATCTGGTGGACACGGAATCCAGACTTCTTTTTTTTTTGCCCTTCAGCTGAGGCCCTTGTTCCTTGTTTGCAAGACCTTTGCACGGGTCTCCTACACATCCGCCACCTCTGCAGACACTCAGGCAAGGACACAGCATGTCACCCCATTGCCGTGCGCTGTCTGCTCCTATGCAAGGCAGCGCCATCTTCCCCTGTGTCTGCATGGGCTGTTCCATCAGCCACTGCAACTGCCACGCCCAGGGGGGGTGTCCAGTGTCCTTCCCTACCCTTCCTCCCTCACAGCAGCCGGGAGCCCTGTGATCCCTGCAAACAGTCTCCAACTCCAGGGTCCCTTCAGCTCTGAGCACGAGGCGAGACGTGAGGCAGATGGTCAGTGCAAGATGCGTGAACAGAGCACGAGAGATGCTGGGTCCTGCCTTCCGCCACCTGCGTGCATGCTGGTCTCCGAGCCACATGTGCCTCCCTGACCTGCGTTCACCGGTGTCCTCCAAGCCTGTCCCGCGTGCCCGCTGTTCAGGAAGCCCTCTCAGATGGTCCTTCCTCCCTCGCTCATGGGGAGGTCATCGAGTGCAGAGGCCACTCTGGCTCCGTCGCCTCTAGGACGGCATCTGGAACTCCTCTTCCGTCACCAGCTCTGAGCACATGAGGAGTCGGGTTAAGGAAGCAGAAAGGACCTCCTAAGAGGTCCTGACTCATCCCCTGCTCTCTGCTCTCTGTCCCCTGATTCGTGCTCCCACGCAGGGCTTGGCTACTCCTACTTGAGATAACCTTTCGCTCCGCCAAGAGGGGCAGGCAGATGCCTATTAGCGCCGGGCAGTGCTGGAGGCATGTGATGCAGTGGTCAGCAAAGCAGACAGAAAATTCCCGCCCTGGCAGAGCTGGGTCGTGGGCAGGATATGTGTGGGGGGGGGGGGGGGGGTGGGGAGTCGTATTACCCTGGAGGCAAACAGCAAGGGCAGGGCAGGAAGGTGGCTTGGTGTGAAGCACTGGGTGGCGAGGAGGCCTTGCTCAAAGGACCGCAGGAGCAGAGAGCTCAAGGAGAGGGGAGGGCAGAGAGGTACACTGAGCACTCAGGCTGAGGGGTGAAGAAGGCTTGGAGCGTACTAGGAGCAAGGAGACCGAGGTTAGAGAGGTAGGAGGCCGGGAGCAGAGACCACCAAGACCCCTAGGGCCACCGTAAAGCCTGGACCTTCAGTCTGGGGAATCCAGAAGCTCCTGGAGACTTCTGAGAAGTCATAGGAGCTGACTTAGTTCTCAGTAGAATCACGCCAGCTCCCGTGCTAAAAAGCAGGTCACAGACCGGAATGGTCCCAATTTACAGAAAAGAAAACTGAGGCTCATAGAAAGTTTACCTGAAGTCAAATAGCTGGTAATAGAGCAGGCCCTGGGCTGGTCACTGGGGACCTTGAGGTGACACACACGTGCTAGTGCATTCGTGGTGATGACTGATGGAAGCACCCAGAAAGTGCTTCCATCTTCATGGATGCTTGGTATCCTGGACTCTGTAAGCGGGTATTGGAATATCAGGGGTCTTTCGGGTCCCTTCTCTCTCCCCTCCCCTAGCCCTGTGGGTCTCGGCTATCATTGGCTACTGAGGGCCCGGATCACAAGGATGGGGTACGAGGAAGTAGAAAAGCGGGTGCATCAGGAGAGAGAATCTTCCTGTGGGCCAGACGGCTCGTTGTTTACCTGCTTGTTTACCTGCTAATGTAACAACTTCCCATGGGAGCTGCAAACACCTTCGAATCCTCTGGAAGAGAAAACGCCCCACCCCCCACAAGCTGAGTCTCAGGCTGCCGTGTGATGTGAGCGCACGGAGGTGAGAGTTATTTCTGTGCATCCTTCTGAGAGTTTTTAGTGCAATGTTGTCACTGACACCTACCAGGCAGGTTGATCTCACTGCAGACACAGAACCACAGTTTATGAATAAATGTCCAACTACGTGGCACATTGTGTCATCGGTCGGTGGTCCAGCGTCTTTGGGGCCACCTTCTGTTGTTTGGGCAGAAGGCTGGGGAAGCCTTCCATTTGGTTGGTAGATTTCTAAGACGGCCCGGCCCCAAGGGCGCGTGATGTGTGGCTGCACCCATGAGTCCTCCTGTGTGTGCGGGCACGGTGGCTTCCCTCTGGGGTCAGAGCTGGCGTGTGCCCGGGGCCATCTGGGGATGAGTGGGGCCTTCAGCTCCTTTCCTTTGGGGCAGACCCAGCATGAGCTGGGGTTCCCAGGAAGCTCAGCCAATCCACCTGCCATGCTGTGTAGTTTATCTACTTCCTCCCTTCTCTCCTTCGGCTCCTGGCTCATCTCCCCCCCCCCTCCCCTCCCCCCTGTCTTGCTTCCTTCTCCCTTCTTCATCTCCAATTCCACCCACCTCTCCACTCCCAGCAACACCCAGTCTCTTCCTGTCTCTCTGTAATCCAGCCGCTTAACCTGTAATATTTACACGGCATATGCATCTCTGGCCAAATTAAAACGGCATTTTAATAGGGGGAAAGGCTTATGCAAGTAACCTTTAATAAAATCTTGAGTTTTGGGGGACACCCCCAATGCGATTCTGACATTTGAGACTTTTTTTTGACAAAGTACATAGAGAACTTAGGGAATGTGAGTGAGCAAATCATGCCGGAGAATGCCATTTCAAAATTAAAAGCCACTGTATGCTGGATTCTTCCCATTCTATTTGACTATAACACTATTTTTAGGGCATAAACTGCAAAAATAAAACCAAGAAGCTCCAAAATTTGGGGAGACTGTATTACACAAAAAGTGAAAATAAAAATTAGCTAGCGTGTCAGACGGCACACCTGTAGCCCATCGGCCCCGTGCTTGGGTTTGCCAGGAGCTACTTGGGGAGAGTGAAGATGGGACCCCGGGACCTGTGCTTGCCTTTGAAGACACACTGATTTCTCTAGAGACTTGGCGACTTTTTTTTTTAATTGATGTGGGATTTAGTGTAACTCCAGAGTTTGCTACTCAGTGTTTGCTTCTGACACTGTCTGTCTCCAGCCGTCCGTGAGTAACCACCCGGATAAGCACACAAATCACCTTGTGAGGCTTTTGCACAAAGAGTAAATGTCTTATACATTTGATTTTTTTCATAGTAGATCTGCTTTCGTTTTTTGTTTTTTTTTTTTTAGAAGACAGACTTAGGACTGAAAGAAGAAGGGAGGAGGGGGAGAAGGAAAGAAGGAGAAAAGCAAGGAAGGAAGGATGAAGAGAAGGATGGAAGGGAGAAAGGAAGGGAAGGAGGGAGGAAGAAAGGAGGGGAGGGAGGAAGGGAGTGAAAGGCAGAAGGAAGAGAGGGAATGCAGGCAGCCAGAAGACAGGTGGGTAGGTAGCTGGCATTTAGCTAAATATGAAGAAAACAAATTCTTGAACTTGGAGTTAGGTGATAATAATTGGAGTCCTGTATCTTATTTGCATCTTGGAGCAAATTCTTGTTTGGGAATTACTTTCTAACTTTTCAAAAATTTATTTTATTTTTTTAATTAAAAATTGTTTTTAATGTTTATTTATTTTGAGATCGAGAGACAGAGCACGAGCAGGGGAGGGGTAGAGAGAGAGAGAGAGGGAGACACAGAATCCGAATCAGCCCCGGGCTCTGTGCTGACAGCCCGATGTGGGGATCGAATCCATGAACCATGAGATCGTGACCTGAGCCGAAGTCGGATGCTCAACCTACTGAGCCACCCAGACGCCCCTCACCTTTTAAAAATAATTATTAAGTGAAAAAGAAAAAGCTTTTCATGCTAAACATCTACAGGCCGAGGAGGCTCACTGGGTCACCTGTGTAACCCCTTGTTGAGCACGATGTACTGGACACTTGCTTTAAATTCTCAGCTGACTGGCTCTGGGGAGCCTGTCCGGCCCTTTGAGAGATCACTGTTGGAAAACAGAGCATTTCATGACAAAGCTTCTACTTTGTGTCGGCCACTCCCCTGTGTGAGATTTGACCTGATTCCTACCCTAACCCTACGTGGTGTAATGTTCTTGTTCTGACTTTCTGTCCCTGAAGACACAGCTGAGTCCTAGGGAGGTTAAACATGCCCGGGCCACCAGGCAGGCAGGAGCAGATGGCTGGGGAATAAACTAGTGCTTTGCTTGCGAACCAGGCCCTGTCCAGCTCATCGTGTGCTGAAAGGGAGTACTGAGGTCAGGTGGATGGCAGACGACGGCCAGCATCACACGAGATGGTCACATGGACACAGTGAGCGCCACTCAGCCTCCCCGACCGAGTCCTGAAGTCTCAGGGAGTGATTTGGTAAAATGAGATTTCAGCCCATTACGCCACCATCAAACTAGATCAATTGGATTCGATGTGTGTCTTTGGCAGTGGGGCTTTTTATGAAGAATGCAGTAATAATAATAAGCCACTTGGGAGATAAATGGGCTCAACTGTCAGAGGATGAGGAGCCTAACCGAGCCATAGTCCTTCCTGAGGCAGAGCCCCGGCATCACAATAAACAGGAATAATAATAACCATGGGGCCCAAAGTCTATGTGTCATCGCAGATACTGGGGTCATCTCACCATGTTTGTTTTTTTCAATGTTTATTTTTGAGAGAGAGCGAGTGGGGACAGTCAGAGAGAGAGTGGGAGACAGAGAATCCGAAGCAGCACAGAGCCTGGTGTGGGGCTCAAACTCATGAACCATGAGATGATGACCTGAGCGGAAATCAAGAGTCAGACGCTAAACTGACTCAGCCCCCCAGGCGCCCCCTAATCTCTCCCTCTTAATATCAGCTTATTAGCAGTCTCAGTTCCACTTGTAAGCCTGATGCCTCTTTACCTTATAACCCAGTATATTTACAGGTTCTTGGGATTAGATATGCGTCTATTTGGGAGCCATTATTCTGCCACCAGAGTCATGATACGATGTCTCCAACTGACTTTCAAATGGGTCCAAATTTTCAAAAAGTGTACGTAAAGCAAAGGTGGCCACAATGTTAGCATTGGGTAGATCTGTGTGACGGGCATAGAAGCGTTGGCTGTTTTCTGTCGACTTTTCTGTAAGTTTGAAAAAAATTCAAAATTATAAAGTGGGAGAAAAAAGTGGATGGGAAGTGAAGATGGAAGACGGCATGTGTAGACTGTTGGGTTGAGAGGTTGGGCTGAGGAGGCAGCAGGTTTTAGGAAGAGATACTGTAGGGCCAGGGCCTTCCAAAGATGGCGGACGTAGAACCAGTGGCCACGGCTGGCACTGCACCGAAACCTCTCTGTCCTCCCCCGCTGCGCGTGCCCACCTGGGAACACTGCCTAGGACTTACCTACTTTTTAGGATGGTGACCTGCTTCCTGCCAAGTGTTGTGGATGGGAAATCAGAAAGTTCTTTCTGTTGTGCCTATTTTAAATACATTGTTGCAAATTGTTTTAATGTTTATTTTTGAGAGAGAGCAAGAGCAAGTGGGGGAAGGGCAAACAGAGAAGGAGACAGAATCTGAAGCAGGACCCAGGCTCCAAGCTGTCAGCACAGAGCCTGACACGGGGCTTGAACTCACGAACCCTGAGATCATGACCTGAGCCGGAGTTGTGCACTCAACCGACCCAGCCACCCTGGCACCCCTGCAAAATTTCTTGATATTCGTTTTTCTCAAAAGTGTTTCAGAACAGCTTACACTCCTGGCTCTACCCCGAACCCCCTGCGAAGTGTTCACACACAGGTACACACACACATACACACACACACACACACACACACACAGAGTCAGCTTTTCTCAGTCCTTCCAAATCCCTCTCTTTTCAGACCTGCTCACCTCTGGCGCCGTCCCCCCTTCGGCCAGCCGGCGCCTCCCCGGATCTAGGTGCTGCTGTGAGTGTGCACTGGGATGGGGACGGGGGACACTGGCCTGCGTTCCTCGTAGCTTTGTCTTTCTGCGAGGTTCCGGTATGTAGTCTTGCACCTTTGCAAGGGTCAGGGGCAGGACCTGGCAAATCCAAGACTCAATTTGAAAATCCAAAGAAGAGACTTCGCCCTACTGGCCGCATGGTACAGGGAGCTCCTGCCCAGTCGGAATTTAGTTTGACTGTGTCTGTGGCCCTGAGGAGGTCGGGCGCGGGGTCTTTGCAGTATCAGTGGATTGTTTTTCTTCCATGTGAATTCAGCTTTTGCAAAGATCAGCTCTTGGTTGCAGAGTCTCACTGCTCGGGGTAGGATCGTGGCGAGAGAACCGATCTCCATGGAAACTGAGCCCGGACACCCCCGTGTTTGTTGTTACCCTCATCCGTAAAATGGGCCAAGCAGCAGTTCCTTGTGAAGATTAAGGAGACAGCAGGTGCAGTGTGCCCAGCAGAGAGCCCGGCTCGGCAGGAAAAGTCGTGACAGTGGCGTGGGCCAGGGCCCCTCGCATATGATCTCATTTAACTGTGACAACGAGCACAGGGAGGGCTACCAGGTCCAGCTCTGTTTAGGGGGTGTGTGGGATCTGTGACCCCAGCCTGGGCCTCGCATCTTTGGGACGCATCGACCAACACCCTGGCACGTTGTAGAAGCTCTGTAATGTTTGGGGAGTCCGAAATCTCCAGAGGATGAGATGCTGGGTCAGCACCCGGTGATACCGCTCTGTGATTAGAAGCCTCTCTGCTTTCTTGAGTTTGTTTCTACGTTTCTGAATTGCTTTGAGCTAAGCTGCTGGGGCAGGTTAAAAAAAGGGCTACGTTATGGTTGCAAAAGTTGTATTTTTTAAAATGTTTATTTATTTATTTTTTTGATAGACCGAGCATGAGCAGGGGAGGGGCAGAGAGAGAGGGAGACAGAATCCGAAGCGGGCTCCAGGCTCTGAGCTGTCAGCACAGAGCCCGACGGGGGGCTCGAACTCCCGAACCGTGAGATCATGACCTAAGCCGGAGTCGGACGCGTAACCGACTGAGCCCCCCAGGCGCCCCACAAAAGCTGGATTGAACGGAGCAGGGGAACCATGTCGCTCTGAGCTGTGGCATGTGGAACGGGCTTCAGGCCATCTGTTTGCTGCTGGGATGCCCCTGACACTTCTTTCAGGGCATGGTGTGCACGGAGAGTTCCAGATAAAACAGCAGGACGGCGAGGGGACCTCCAGAAGGACTTGGCAGACCTGTGCCCAGTCTGTGCGCTGTGTGACTGTCACTCGGGCTGGCTAATCGAGGTTTAGGGCTGGGTGCCAGCGAGGCAGCCCATTCCCAGCAGGCTTCGGCTTGCTTTCCATCACATCCTGTGCAACTGGACCTGGTCCTCGGGGGTGGGTTAAGCTGCATCCTTGGACAGAAGCACATGTTGTCTTCCCAGGCCATCCAGGCAGTCCCGGCCAAGGTGCACTTAGCGCCTCTTAGCAGCAGACAGAATCCCTCTGCGGTGCTCAGTGCTGGTTAAATCAGCAAATGATCCAATTTGAGGACTTTCCGGCCCTGGACTGCATAATTCACAGGTGCCTGAAGATCCGGGCGGCCCCAGAATTTCTCTGCACCCCATACTCCTCACACACGCTGAGCCCCGGTCTAGCCTTCTAGGACCCCATTTAATCAGGATGATGAGGGTGCCAGTTGTGGCCACCTTTTAAGTATTTGCTCTGGAATCAGGAAGTCAATTCTCATGTATAAACCCATTACATTTTTTTAAATGTTTATTTACTTAGAGAGAGAGAGAGAGAGGGAGAGCATACACACATGCATTGGAACTAGGGAGGAGCAGAGAGTGAGAGAGAGAGAGGGAGAGAGAGAGGGAGAGAATCCCAAGCAGGCATCACGCTGTCAGCGCAGAGCCTGACATGGAGCTTGAACTCATAAGCCTTGAGGTCATTGAGCCGAAATCAAGAACCGGATGCTTGAGCGACTGAGCCACCCAGGTGCCCCAACGCATTAAATTTTCTAACAAAAATATTGGGGCATGGGAATTGTACTAGGTTTATCACTATTTTCTGAGATACCGAGACACCGAGTCATGTGGTCAAGGTCTCTATAAACTCTTAAGTGGCAAGAATAGAAATGGGTCCCAGGCCTGACTCCTCAAAACCCATGGCTTAACTGTGGCCTTCGGCTAAAACCTTCCCTGAGCCCCAAGGTCGAGGTCTGCTGTCTCTTCAGAGCTCCCCAGCCTCTGTCTGGAATTTCTAGCGAGTGCCCATTACTTCCTCCTAGAGTGGCAGGGAAGGACGTTGCCCCATGCCTGGCACATAGAAGGCCCTCAGAGGGCTTGCACTTGGCCTTTCCTCCTGAGGCCAGGCCCTCGGTCAGAATCAGGGCCTGTAATGGCCACGCCTGCCACGTGGTCTACATTTGCTTCCTGGTTGTAGCTGCTTTGCTCGAACGTAGACCTGAGTCTGCCAAGGTTTGTACGACACGGGGCAGATCAAGGGACATGCCAGGTACTGGACACACCCTGTCTGGACCGATGAGTCAAGAATGTGTCCGTGGTGGGTGGTGAAGGATTGTAGCCGTATCTGCCATGTGACTTGGTGTTTTCACAGAATGTGTCACCAGAATGAAAGGCACACGTCTAGTGGCGGGGTGAGTGGCAGCCTGAACATTTCGGTCCCCACTTTGTCACTTAATCAGGACGGCCTTAGGGGAAACCACAGGGCCGCCCTTAGTCTCTGCCGTCAGTCTGATGGGTTGTTCTGTGGCTAAAATGAGAGGTTGAGAAGAAAGCCCAAGCACAGTGCTGCCCCAAGAACAGGCACTTGAGACATTATTCCATTCACTCATGTGTTCAGCACGCGTTTATTGAACACCTCCTATGTGCCGGGCACAGTTCCGGAGTGGGGGAGGGTCGACAGAGTATGGCCCGCAGGCTAATCTGGCCCACGGTCCAGTTTTGTAAATAAAGTTTGATCTTGGAACCCAGCCACGCTCGTCATGTACTGTCCGTGGCAGTCTGTGAGTTACGAGGCAGAACTGAGTAGCAGACACAGAGGTAGTAGGGCTTGCAAAGCCTAAAAGGTTTACTTTGAGGCCTTTTTTCCTGAAAGCAGAAGTTTGTTGAGCTCCGTTCTGTATGATCGGGACAGAGTCCTGAACCTCAAAGGCAATGCTCTGTGCTTCTCACATTACAGAGTGTCAAGGAAATGGTACGTCTGGGAAGAGCATGAAGGGATAGTGGGGCTCGGGGAGGGGGTGGAGAGGACAGCTATCTAGACAGTGTGGCCTTTCTCCCGAGGTGACGTTTGAAGACAGACCCGCCTAGGAAGCCACTCGCTTCACAGACTGGAGATGTCAGTGAGGTAGCGGTAAAAATTCCAGAAGTATTTATTGAGTATCTATTATGTGCGTCATGTTGGTGTCCTAGAAATGCACAGAATCGGAATATTACTTAGCGTCATGGGATTTACATTTCAGAGCCTGTGACGCATACAGGCAATGAAAAACTGCCAAAAGAACAACAACAACAACAAAAACCCAAAACTCCAAAACAACAACAAAAACCCAATAAAAAAACCCTCTGTCTTGAATTATATGGTGAAAAGTGCAATGGAATGAAATAGAGGAGGCTAAGGGGGTGATCAAAGTGGGGAGGTGGAGAATGTTGCAGTTTTTTGAAGGTAGAGGCTGCCTGAGGCTTGTATCTCACTGAGCAGATCAGGGGGAGTCCACATAGGCATCATTGGGACGGTGGCATTTGAACAAAGAGTCGAGGGAGATGAAAGAGTGAGTCAGGGTGCATGTGGGGTAAGATACTCGAGGGCCAAGGGAACAGCTAGTGCAAAGGCCCTGGGGTGGAAATGTGCCTGGCATTTTTGAGGAACAGCACGGAGGCTGGTTTGGCGGGAGCGGAGTTAGGAAGATGCGGAGCCGTAGCAGTTGCGATCAGATCGGTAATGGGCCGTGAGCAGGGCCAGAAGGTCAGCAGAATGTCTCTATTTTGAAAGTCCAGCAAACAAAGAAACAAACAAACAAAAAACGGAGATTGGCATTTGGTGGGGGCTTTAGAATGGGTCCTCATTGTTCTTCTTTATGGTTTAAGAAACACCCCGTGTCCGCTCACACCCTCTGCTGCACCGGAGGCGGTTTCCAAACCAGCAGCTCCCCGGGCTGTGTGACATCTGTATCTGAAGCAGTTACAGCCATTTTCCGGACTGGTGGCTGTGGAATGGTGCCCGCCGTGTGGGATGTGGTGCAGAAGGCTGGCTGGCATTTGTGGAGAATAAGCCTCAAGGGGGTTAGAAAGTTGAGGCAGGGGCGGGGGGTAGCTGTTTGGAGTCTCCTGCTGTGGGTAACGAGATGTTTTCTCTCCTCTGCTTGCTGCAGGCTGGGAGGGGACATGTTCCCTGGGGAGCTCTGGGTGTGCCCGGGGCAGCCGTGCAGGGCGGTTTGGTTCTGTTTCAGCTTGATGGGTTCCCCAAATCCAGACCAGCCGTCGGAATTGGTTGTATCCGTGTCGTTTTCCAACCACCAGCTGGGTGTGGGGGCGGAAGCATTGTGTGGCTGAGCACGTGTTGTGAGTCGGGGACTTTTGTGTCCCTTATCTCGGTGCGGTCTCCCCGAAAGCATCAAAGACGCACGAGAGCTGCCTATGTTGTCTTCTTCATCTCGCAGGCACAGAGGCTTGGCCCTGGCCACCCACCCAGTGAAAGGTGGAGGGGTGTTCAAGATCTGGCCTTTTGATACCCGGGTCTGGAGGGCTAGCATCCGAGCTGCGGACTAAATGAGCCTCAGTCCGGGAAGCCGTCAGTGCCCATCACCACTCAGAGCACATGGTAGCCACTGTCGGCCAGATTAAGAAAGGAAGGATCATGGGCGCCTGGGTGACTCAGTCGGTTAAGCATCCGACTTCTGCTCAGGTCATGATCTCACAGTTCGCGGGTTCGAGCCCCATGTCGGGCTCTGTGTGGATGGCTCGGAGCCTGGAGCCTGCCTCAGATTCTGTGTCTCTCTCTCTCTCTCTGCCCCTTCCCTGCTCATACTCTCTCTCTCAAGAATAAATAAACATTTTAGAAGATTATGAAAAGAAAAGAAAAGAGGAAAGAAAAGAAAAGAAAAGAAAAGAAAAGAAAAGAAAAGAAAAGAAAGAGGAGAGGGGAGGGGAGGGGAGGGGAGAGGAGGGGAGGGGAGGAAAGGAAAGAAGGATCCAAGCATTATCTCTGGGGGATTAACAAACTTTCCCAGGTGAAAACATCCACTTAACTCCACCGCTAAGTCATCTCTCTGAATTCTGAATGACATTTCACTCTTTTCTGAAATGGAATCTCCCTCCTGTTCCCAGCCCCCAGCTGTGGGTGATCCCAGTCTGTCCTGAGCTACGGAAACCAAACATTTAGTAGTAATAACATTTATTAAGTGCCTACTGAATGTTTGGCATTCTGTTGACCCCTTCGCTCCTATTATCTCATTTTAAAAAATGACACCTACTCCTACTTTATTATTATTAGACACCAACCTGATGCTTACTGAGCACTTACAATGTGCCGGGTAACTAAAACCCTCGTGGGTATTGGCATTTGTAATCCTTACAGCGTAGCTTGAAATACTGTTATTGCACGGGTGCTGTACAGAAAGAGGAAACTGAGGCACAGAAGAGTGTTCAGGGTCACAGAGATGAGGTGAAGTGGAGATGACGTTCAAGTTCAGATCACCCACGGGACAGGTGCTACTTGCTCGTGTGCATTGCATCCGTGCCCCTGGGCCCTCAGGCTGCATGGGAGTCACGTGGGGCGTGTCTGAGAGCGCAGCAGGGACGCCTTCCCGCACAGTCAGGGACGGCCCGCATGAGTATTAATGTTGTTCCTTCCGTGCCTCCTTTTATTGTGATTAGGACACCCAGGACGAAATGCGCGTCCCACCAATGTGCCGTTTCGGGAATTAACGTAGAGGGGACACCTTGGTCGCCGCCACCCGTGTAAGAACGGTGCCAGCACCTCAGAGCTCCTACACGGTCCTTTTCCAGCCATCACCCGGAGTCACCCTCCAGAGTAACCACTGTGCTGACTTCTACAACAATCACCTTCTTGCTTCTCTGTGTACAGTCAAACCTTGGTTTGTGAGCATCCTTCGTTCCGGAAACGTGTTCGAAACCCAAAGCACTTGTATATCAAAGCGAAGTTCCCCATAGGGAATGATGGAAACTCAGATGATTCGTTCCACAACCCAAAATGATTCATATAAAAATGATTACAATACTGGAATATAATAAAAATGATAAAATACAAAATATAAATAAAAGTAAATGAACCTGCATTTATTTTTTTTTTAGTAAGTTTTAAAAATGTTTATCTTGAGAGAGAGAGAGAGAGATGGAGCATGAGTGGGGGAGGGGTGGAGAGAGAGGGAGACACAGAATTTGAAGCAAGTTCCAGGCTCTGAGCTGTCAACACTGAGCCAGACGCAGGGCTTGAACCCACAAACTGTGAGATCATGACCTGAGCTGAAGTCCGACAGTCAACTTACTGAGACCCCCAGATGTCCCAAACCCCATTTACTTTTGTAAACCTTCACGGCTGGTGTGAGGGCAACCAGAGAGAGGGGGCTATTGTGTAGGGCGACTTCACTATCACTAATGGATGTTGACTACGGTACAGTTTTTGCCGGAGGCCGCGCTGGCTCCGGCAGGTCCGGGGGTCCCTGAAGGATGCACAGTGTCAGCGAGAGAGAGCGAGAGAGCCCCGAGATTCTTTCTGATCCCCAGGCAGGCATCTCTGTCCTGTCGGTTTTGGTGTCTTTATTTAAAAGTTCAGCAACAACATGAAGTCAGAGAAAGGAATTTCTTACAATGGGAGGCCTTTTATGATATCAATTGCAGAATTATTTCGACCAAGGAAATAACAGAATGTTCTTAGTGAAAAACAGCTTAACAGACAAGTTAAATTGTATATAGATAAGCTAGGAGTTATTCTGTCTGGCTCTCAAGAAGATAAATGTTTCTGAATTGGTTTTTTTGTGGAAACTAACATGGGGGCCCTAAATGTGTCAGTCTTTGTACCTGGGTTTATGTTTTGGCTATTTTATCTATCCTCATCCCAGCTGCCAGTGTAAGGGAGGGTGTTTGTGGAACATAGGCCTTGAGGAAGGGACTGCCATGCTTCACCAATTAGCAAAGATATATGTAGTAGCTGTGTTCTGCTCTTAACCCCAAAATAGGCTCTTTGTCTCGGGGCCAGGCTCAATTGTAACTCCTGTGTTCTTAACCCCCTTTATTATCTAAGTCTTGAGTCTGCAAGGCCCATAGGAAGAGCCTTTTGACAATTGCCCATAGAGCTTTCATCCAAAGTCTCTTTTATAAAGGCAGGAATATGTTTTTCCTTATGAGGTATCTGTGTTCAGAATGATGGTCTGATATGGAATATTGTGAGGCCTGGTCAATACCAGCACAACATGAGCCAGTATTAGCAGGAGATACAGTTTTCATTTCTTACGGCTGGAGCTGTGCAAACGCTACCATTTCCTTGCTGTGACTGCCGTCCAGAGAGGCCGGTGTGGCTCCCGGCGAGTATTAAATAAACTCTTGCCATACACTGTATTTCATGTACCTGGCAATACGCAGCAGGGAAAAGGGTCTATATTTGCAGGCAGCCTGACTTAGGAGGAAGCAAAGCCTTCCTAAGCTCACTCTTGTCTGGAAAAGCAAAGGACTGTCCATAATGGCCTTGAAGTGACAAAAAGCACACTAGTGCCAGTTGTGGGCACCTTCCAAACTTCTGAAGAATCACTGATTTCTGCCAAAAACCATGGCCTGAGACTGAGCATCTGAGCATGGGAGATGATCATCCACGATTCCACAGTGAGAGAGAGAGGGAGAGAGAGAAAAGAACCATTGGCTCAGTTTTATCATGTGACATTCAGAGTCACGTCCTACTTGTACTGCAAGTATGTTCATTTATCGAGTTACAGTTTATTACAAATGTTTACTTGGCTTGCGTAGCCTCACAGAACAAGTCACTCACCATCCCAGGTTTTACTGTGCTTTCATATTGCGAGCGTTCATTCCCAAACAGTAGATAGTCAGCCTTTGCCTGCTTGGGGACTTCATGTTATTGCAACCATGGAGTAGGTGTTATTTTTCATCTGGTTTCTTTCATTCAGCCTTCCGTGGGCGAAATCTATCCATGTTTGTGCTTGTTGCTGTATCTCATTCATTTCCATTGCTGTATAGAATGCCACTGTGTAACCCCACCGTCCATCACCATTGATGGACATATGGACTGATTCCCATATTGGATTATCACAAATTATGCTGTTAGGAACTTTCTTGTATATGCTTTTCAAGCATATTTGTATGTGTTTTTGCAAGATCTTTGTCTAGGAGTATAATTATTGCTTTCAAGGGTATGTTTATCTTCAAATACGGTGTCTAATGTCTGTTTCCTAACGTGGCCATGTCAGTCTGTCCTAGTAACAGTACAGAAGAGTTCTCCACACCATATCTCAACGACCCTCACGTTGCCAGCCGTTTTAAGTTCATCCGTTCTGATGGGCATATGGAAGTATCTCCTCGTGGCTTTGATTTGCCTTTGCCTGATGGCTTATGAGATTTCTCACACTGATGGGTTATGAGATGTCTCACTTTTCATTTGATTAAAAGCCATCCAGAGGGGCGCCTGGGTGGCTCAGTCAGTTGAACATCCGACTCCGGCTTAGGTCATGGTCTCATGGTCCGTGGGTTCGAGCCCCGTGTCGGGCTCTGTGCTGACAGCTCCGAGCCTGGAGCCTGCTTCAGATTCTGTGTCTCCCTCTCTCTCTGACCCTCCCCTGCTCGCTCTCTCGCTCTCTCGCTCTCTCTCTCTCTGTCTCAAAAATAAATAAACATTAAAAGAAATTTTTTTAAAAAGCCATTTGGAGATTCTTTTTAATGAAGTGATTGTTCCGATCTGCACATCGCTCTTCTGTTGGATTGCCTGCATTTTTCTTGTATATTCTGGATAAAAGCCTATTATTAGTTATATGTGCAGCAAATTTCTTTTCTCACTCAGTGACTTCACTTTTGTCTTTCTTAATGGTTTTGGTGCTATTATTTTGTTTTATGAACAATGGTTCTTAACTTTAATGCAGTGAAATTGGTAAATTATTTCCTTTATGAAAAAAAGCCAGGAAGATCATCTACGTCATTTTCTTCTAGAAGTTTTATTCTCTTATCTTCCAGGGAGAGGTCTATCAAGTTGGAACTGGTTTTTCTGTATTGTGGGAGGTAGAGGTCAAGTTTCACTTTTATTTTTTTTCTGATTGATACCAAAGTTTCTCAAGAACATTTTTGGAAAAATGTTTTATCAGCTTATATGTTAGTATCTGTTGAAGCTTCCTAGTAAAGTCCAAATTATAGCCTAGAACGAGAATGACTGGACTCTGCTGAAATCACATTTCACACAGAACATTCAGGAAAAAGTATAGAATCTCAAAGAAGAACAGAAAAATCACTGCTAATCCCACCACCCGGAAATGAGTCCATTCATTTATTTCATGAAGACCAGCATCTAGCCTAGTTTATGTGACAGCCCCCGGACCCTAGCCCAGCATTCTGTAGATACTTAATATGTTTTGAAAGCATGAAGACTTTCATTTATCTCCTTCCATCTCTTTTGGTCTTTGCATATTTACACAAATTCAGGGTCATGTTCTACCTGCGATTAGCGGCACGATTTATTCCCTTAACAACAAATCTTCCCTGTTTTCTAATATTAACTTCTAAGTGATGTCTTTTATTGGTTATGTGTTATTGTCATCCTATGTGGAACGTCTTTACGCAGTGCCTTACTGTTGAATTTGTACGTTATTTTCCAGTTTTTAACGAGTATAAATAACATCATCTGTCCTGAGGTCCTTATATGCTCTATGGTGGATTTCTTCAAAATGCATTCCTACAGGTAGATCAAGCTATGGATATTTATGAATATTTTAAAACTTATTTCCAAATTTCTTGTCAAAAACTTTTGCATCAATTTCAGTTTCTCCAAGCAAATGATAAATAGCACCTTTTACCCAGAATCTTCCGAACTACTTGCACCATCAGTTTTTAAAATGTATTTTACTTTACTTATTTTAATGTATTTTATTTATTTTTCATATTTTTTTCTAATGTATTTATTTCAAGTGTATTTTTTATTATTTAAAAAGATTTTTAAGCTTATGAAAGAGAGAGCATGAGCAGGGGAAGGGCAGAGAGAGAGGGAGACACAGAATCTAAAGCAGGCTCTAGGCTCTGAGCTGTCTACACAGAGCCCAACACGGGGCTTGAACCCACAGACCACAAGACCATGATCCCAGCCTGAGTGGGGCACACAACCAACTGAGCCACCCAGGTGCCCTGCAAACAAATTTCTGAATGATGATATAACTCTTTATGGTTCTTCTTTTTTAACTTGTTGAGATCTTGTAAGAGTTCTTTATTAAGGACAGTAATATTGTGATTATTAGATATATTGCAAATATATTTTCCAAATTGTCACTGTTGTTTTCATTTTCTTTGAAAGTTTTACATCATTATGTACAAGATCTACACTGTGAAACTTTTGTTCTGTGTAGTTTTTTTCTATGAGTTTCTGCTTCTTCAAGCCCTCTCTGCATTTTCCCCGTGGGGGTATCTCTAGTTTTCTGCATTAAGTGAGATGTTTCCTGTTGGTTTTAAACAATTTTCTCATAGTGAGGAATTCTTTCAGGACTACTAATTTTCAAATGAATGGAGGTACCTGCGTGGCTCATTTGGTTGAGCATCCAACTCCAGCTCAGTTCATGATCTCAGTGTCCCGGGATCAAGCCCTGCATCGGGCTCTGTGCTGAGTGTGGAGCCTGCTTAAGATTCTCTCTCTCCCTCTGCTCCCTTCTCCACTTTCGTGTGCTCTCTCCTTCTCTCAAAAAAAAAAAAAAGATGGTGTTGGGAGAAATGGACAGCAACATACAGAAGAATGAAACTAGATCATTTTCTCATACCATGCACAAAAATAAACTCAAAATGGATAAAGGACCTGAATGTGAAACAGGAAACTATCAACACCCTAGAGGAGAAAGCAGGAAACAACCTCTTTGACCTCCACCGCAGCAACTTCTTACTTGACACATCCCCAAAAGCAAGGGAATCAAGAGCAAAAATAAACGATTGGGACTTCATCAAGATTAAAAGCTTCTGCACAGCAAAGGAAACAACCCACAAAACTAATAGGCAACCAACGGAATGGGAAAAGATCATTGCAAATGACATATCAGATAAAGGGTTAATATCCAGAATCTATAAGGAACTCACCAAACTCCACACCTGAAAAACAAACAACCCAGTGAAGAAATGGGCAGAAGACATGAACAGACACTTCTCCAAAGAGGACATCCAGATGGCCAACAGACACATGAAATGATGCTCAGCATCCCTCCTCATCAGGGAAATAAAAACCAAAACCACACTGAGATACCACCTCATGCCAGTCAGAGTGGCTAAAATGAGCAAATCAGAGAACTCTAGATGCTGGCGAGGATGTGGAGAAACGGGCACCCTCCTACACTGTTGGTGGGAATGCAAACTGGTACAGCCCCTCTGGAAAGCAGTGTGGAGGTTCCTCAGGAAACTAACAATGGAACTCCCCTATGACCCAGCACTAGCACTGCTAGGAATTTACCCAAGGGATACAGAAATGCTGAGGCATAGGAGCACATGTACCCCAATGTTCATAGCAGCACTCTCCACAATAGCTAAAACATGGAAAGAGCCTAAGTGGCCATCAACAGACGAATGGATCAAGAAGATGTGGTTTATCTATACCATGGAATACTGCATGGCAATGAGAAAGAATGAAATCTGGCCATGTGTAGCAACGTGGATGGACCTTGAGGGTGTTATGCTTAGCAAAATAAGCCAGGCAGAGAAAGACAAATATCACATGTTTGCACATATAGGAGGATTAGGAGGAACTTAACTGAGGAACATGGGGGAGAAGAAGGGGGAAATAGTGGGGGAGAGGGAGAGAGGCAAACCATGAGAGACTCCTGAATGCCAAGAACAAACTGAGGGCTGATGGATGTGGGGGGGAGGGGGGGATGGGCATGGAGGAGGGCACTTGTGGGGATGAGCACTGGGTGTTATATGGAAACCAATTTGACAATAAACTATTTGTAAAAAAATAAAATAAAATAAAATTATGTAATTTAAAAAAAACAGGAACAGGTATTAAATTTAATCAATTGCCACTGGTCATTTATTAAGATGATTTTATTGGTTTTTCCTTTGACTTATTAATGTAATGACTCCCACTAATAACCTTTCTAATGATAGACTGTCTTATTTTCCTGGCATAAAGACCTTATTACTTTTGGCATTAATAAACATAACATCCTTTTTGGATGTAATAAGCTTTGTTTTCTTAATGTGCCACTTGATTAGGGTTAGGATTTGATTTAGAATTTCTGTACTATATTTGATAGAATGATCTTTCAGTTTTTAAAATCCTGTTTTGGTTAGTTTTTTCAACATGATGCTATTCTTGTTTTGATTAATTTTTCAACATGATGCTCTCCTCCTCAAAATGGATTGGGAGAATGTCTGCTTTTCCTGAGAGCCAGAGGAATGATTCATAATCCATTCCTTGATAGTTTAAAAGAACTCGTAACTTTGTATTATGTCTTTCTGCTGTGTTGAGTTTTAGTTTTAGTTTTAGTTTTTCTTGGTACTGACTTTAGTAATTCAGATTTTTCTTTAAAATCATCTACTTCATCTACATTTAAAAAGAGAACAACACAGAACCAACTCTAAAACGTAGTTATGTGATTTAAAATTGTATCTATTTCTAAATACTGCTTATAAAAGCTTATTAAAATTGTGTTTGCTTATGATTAACTGGCTTTAATTTATTTTTCAATTTTACTCTTAATTTATGCTTTTATATTTTTCATTCCGATAAGCTGTTCCATAATTTAAAAAAAAATCTAATCTTTATTTATTTTTTTAGAGAGAGAGAGACAGAGTACGAGCAGGGGAGGAACAGAGAGAGGGAGACACAGAATCCAAAACAGGCTCCAGGCTCTGAGCTGTAAGCACAGGGCCCGATGCAGGGTTTGAACTCACAAAGCTCTGATATCATGAGCTGAGCCAAAGTCGGACACTCCACCATCTGAGCCACCCAAGTGCCTTGAAGCTGTTCCAAATATTTTTTAATATTTCATTTTATTTCTGAAAGAGAGAGAGAGACAGTGAGCAGGGGAGGGTCAGAGAGAGAGGGAGACACAGAATCTGAAGCAGGCTCCAGGCTCTGAGCTAGCTGTTAGCACAGAACCCCACAAACCATGAGATCATGACCTGAGTTGAAGTCGGATGCTTAACCAAATGAGCCACCCAGGTGACCCTGTTCCATAATTTCTTAAATTATTCAGTTGAAACCTCATTCCTTTTATTTCAATCTAGACTCCTCCAATATTGCCAGCCTTGAAGGCTATGTATTTTCCTCTGAAAACAGTGATGGACAGCACTGTTACATTCTGATATGAGATGTGCTCATTATTATTTTCTTTTTAGTCAGGAGAGTATGCTGTCTTAGGAAGGAAGGTAGATTTCAAAATAACCTACAGGGTCTTTCCAAATACCATAAGCAATCTCAGAAAGTCTAATATCCTCCCTGCTTGCCTTCCAACTCTTTATTTTATTTTTTCCTTTTACTTTGTCACTTTGTTTTCATTTTGTTGCTAATAGATTAAAAACATATATTAGACTTGAATTTTTTTTACCCTCTCAAGATTGTTTTAAGGAGATTTAAGCCCATTTGCTTTTACTATTTGACCGTCTGTCATCATCATCTTGTTTTACTTTAAGCTTCTGTAGATCATATTTGCTTGCAATTTCTTGGTGTTCTATGTTTGGATGTGGGTCTGCTTCTGTACTTACTTTGTTCCAAGGTGGATCCCTTGGTCTGATGTGATGTTATGGGGGATCCATATAACAGTGCTGGTCAACCAAACAAGTTCTTAGGTCATGGTGCTGGCTGAGGTCCAGAAGATAGGAAAGTCCAGAAAGTGTGTCTCTTCTGTCAAATGGAATGGTTACCCGCTCTGGACAGCTGGGCTACCATATCTACCTTGCTTCCCAGTGGCTGGTTGGTCTTCTCACGTGACCATGCCGTATGGGATCTCTGTGTTGGTCTCCTGCCTGGCAGGTTGCGTCCCCAGAAAGCAAACTCTGAGGACATTAGGCTGCAGGATGTTTGTGAGAACCTAGCACTTGTGGGAAGGAAAAGAGGAAGCAGCACTGGGCATAGCGAGAAGTTGGGCACAGTGCGATCTCTGAGCAGGCCTTAGCCGACTCCACCAGGATCTTTGAAGCTGCGGTGACCTTTCACAAGACTGTCCCAAGTTGGAGCAAGGGTTCTAGGCCTGTGCTCCCCCGTGTCGGTCAGTCGTTGGCTGTGTACCACCTCTGGAAAGAAGTATGGTCTTGGGCGACGAGTGATCTTTGCCTACCTTGCATCCTCATGGCACAGGTGGATGGCGGTCTTCAGAGGAAAGTTGCTGGCCGTGTGGGGAAAGAAGATAGAGTCATTTTGGGGTGGGGTGTTTTCAGCTGTGGGCTTTTAGAAGACATGGGGACTGGATTTTTGTCTCTTTTCATCGAGAGACTTTTAGGAAGAACTGGACGCTTCTCATGAGGATGCTCTAGCCTTGGTTCTTTGGGGACCCTGTCCCCTTCGGTCTTCCCACAAACTCTCTGAGGCAAGTACTTGCCATCACTCCATTTCAGAGATGGCAATACTGAGGTTCAGAGGGTCAGCATCTTACACACGTGGAACTGAGTTAAGACGTGGCAGTGAGCCAGGATCTGGGTGCAGACCAGCGGGCCCCTTGGCCCCTAGCTCGCCCACGGCGTCACGCTGGGAAGCACAGCAAGCCCCTGCCACCCTCCCTCTATCTCTTCCCCAGCTCCTCAGCAACTTGGAGCCTGAGTCTAGAAGCATCTTGAGGCTAACAGCTTCTCTCCTGGGGCCTTGTCGCTTGTTTCCCTGCCTCACTTCTAAAAAGCCTGATGCTCACAGTCAGATGGCACAAAGCCCTGGAAAATGTCATGGCAGGTGAATTCTGTCTCAGTACAATTGTTATTTTTAAAAACTGGCAGAGGGTCAAAACTTTGTATTATGGCCAACTCCCCTTTCTCTCCCTTCTGCTTCCCTGAAATCCACTCCTGCATTGGTTGTGATTTTTGTGTCTGTGCCAGTAGAGTCCCAGTCAGTGCCATAGAGACTGGGACAGGAAGGGAGCTCCCCTGGGGGGGGACTTAGGCTTGTGATGAAGTAGCACTGGGCTGTCCTGCGTGGTGGGCGTCCGCTCATGCGTCCGAAGGTTCTCGCCCCAATTTTGATTCTAGGGTCAGCCTGGCCACAGTCAGGCCTGCCCCGGCCTCTCTGGTACCCCCAGAGGGGCTGAGCCAGAGTGAAGGGACACTGTCCTTGTGAGTGCCGGCTGCCGGGGCTCAACTGATGCTGGTGTTCGCTCCTTCTGCAGCCACCGCTAGAATGTCAGCCAACTTCTGCTGTTTGGTTCACGGACGTGCTCCAAGTATGAAAGTGGGGCCTGGCACGTAGCAGATGCTCAGTAAATATTTGTTGAGTGACTCAAGTCCCAGTGCAGGCTGATGGCAATGTAAGTAGGAGTTAGCTCGCCAAGGAATCTTCCATGTGCAGGAAAATCCTCTCCTCTTCCTTGCAGATCTCTAAACACGGGGGTCCTGTGGCATGGGAGCCCTCACCCCGTCGCCAGGACGTGGCCCCAGTCACATCGGTGCCCCTGTGGGAAGGGCTGTCACTGCTCAGGAAAAGCCTGCTCAAGGCTCTGTCCACAGGCACCGAAGACTTCTTTCTTCCACTTAAGTCTTCCTGCTTCCGGGGGCACCTGGGCAGCTCATTCGGTTAAGCTTCCGACTTCAGCTCAGGTCACCTTCTCATGGTTCACAAGATCGAGCCCCGTGTCGGGCTCCGTGCTGACAGCTCGGAGCCTGGAGTCTGCTTCGCAGATTCTGTGTCTCCCTCTCTCTCTGCCCCTCCCCTGCTTGTGCTCTGTCTCTCTGTTTCTCTCTCTGCCTCAAAAATAAATAAAACATTAAAAAATAAAAAAATTTTAAAAAGACTTCCTGCTTCCATAGTAAGAGGGCATTAGTTCCTGCCAGCTCTCCTTGCAGCTGTGCTGTGGCCATACCTTCCTCCTGATGAGCTGGGACTCCGCCCCCGCGAAGGGGGAGCTGGGTTTGCCACACTCAGCTGTAGGACTGCCTCCCTAGGAATCAAGCTGGACATCTTCTGTTTGGTGAATGTGGCTCAGATTCCTGTAGCTCTGTGTGTGTGTGTGTGTGTGTGTGTGTGTGTGTGTGTGTGTGTGTGTGGTGTGTGTGTGTTGTCCAGGCAGCTGTGTTGAGGGAAGGACCTTAGGCGTGTGCATGCAGAGGGCGGGCAGGAGAGTGTCTGGCCCTGGGCATCTTGGGAAGTGGTCCAGGCAGGGAGGCAGACTTCTTAGTCTCGAGGGGCTGTTTTGTGTGGGTCCTGGCACCTTCTTCACCTGGCTTGCGATCTGTCACTTGAGCCACCAGTGTTGGGAGAATCACCCTCTTGCCTGTGGAGGTGACCGTATGTATACAGTAGGAGTTGAGATGCTTGCCTTCCTCTCACGGAACCAGTCATGAGGCTGGAGGGGCCACTGTATGCGTCGTAGCCGGAAGAGAGCCCACCCTTTGGGCTTACGCTGGCCTGAGCCCAAAACTCCCTTCTTCTTTTTTTTTTTTTTATTATGTTTTTGTTTTTGTTTTTGTTTTCTAGGAGGGAGAGAGAGAGACAGCGTGAGCAGGGGAGGGTCAGAGAGAGAGGGAGTCACAGACTGAAACAGGCTCCAGGCTCTGAGCTGGCAGTCAGCACAGAGCCCGACGCGGGGCCCGAACCCACGAACTGCGAGATCATGACCTAAGCGAAAGTCAGACGCTTAACCGACTAAGCCACCCAGGCGCCCCCAAAACTCCCTTCTTCTGACGCCCCCGCTGAGTGCCTGGTGTGGACACTAACTCTGCTTCTCTCCTCTTCAGTTCTTATCCGAGGGGATGAGAGCATCCCATAAGTAGTTCTCGAATAAGAATGAGAGAACGGGGTGAATTTTTTCATGCATCCAGCCCAGTGCTTGGCACACAGAAAGTATTCAGCAAATACCATTCGTATGTTTTCCTTTTAGATCCAGGCACCCATGGCTGTGCGTCTTCACATTGTCTTAAATTACTGTTATCGTCCCCGGTAATGACAACTCCAGGATTTGTTAGCCTTTATATCACCATAAGTAGGCTAAGCCAAAAAAAAAAAAAAAAATAGGAATTATTTTTAAAGATGCCAAGGTTTCCTCAGGAGCTCCTGGAAGGGAGATGGGGAAGGTAATGGCCCCAGTAGTAACAGCAACTAGCAGATACTTAATTTGTTACGCTATATTCCAAGTCTTTGTCTCTTGAACAATTAGCTGAATGAAAAAAAAGCAGAAACAAAGCATAATATGCAATTAAAATGGAGGACTTTCTATTTGAGGGGACCTGTTACATGAAATGAGAGGCAGAAGCAGTCAGGGAACATTATTGTTTCGCATCCTCAGGAATTGAGACAATGGGAAGAGAGTAAAGAGCAAGGGCCAGCTGGAGGGGCTCTGCAGGGGGAGGGAGAAAGGCCCCACCTCCCGGGAGTGGGCCATTGCTGGGAGGGAGTACTTGGTTACATACAGAAAATGGGGTGTTTTGCAGCTGTTGTCAATGATGGGGTGAATTCTGGGGGCTGTGCTTATGGGGGAGAAACTTAGACTCTTGACAGAATGGCCCAGGTTTACATTCTGGAGCCTTCATGGGTGCTGTGTTTTTCTTCCCTTCCAAACTTTGATTTCTTTTTCATCTGAAAAACAAGGTCATCTTTCTGGCCATAGATTTGTCATGGAATTAAAAGTGAGACCATCCTCGGGCGCCTGGGTGGCTCAATTGGTCTGACTTCAGCTCAAGTCATGATCTCATGGTTTGTGAGTTCGAGCCCCTCATCAGGCTCTCTACTGACAGCTCAGAGCCTGGAGCCTGCTTCAGATTCTGTGTCTCCCTCTCTCTCTGTTCCTCCCCTGCTTGCACTCTGTCTCTCTCTCAAAAATAAAGATTAAAAATTAAAAAAAAAAATTTTGGAGCTCCTGGGAGTGGCTGTATCAGTTAAGCATCCAACTCCAGCTCAGGTCATGATCTCACAGTTCATGGTTTCAATCCCCGCATCGGGCTCTGTGCTGACAACTCAGCTTGGAGCCTGCTTCAGAATCTGTGTCTCCCTCCCTCCCTCTCTGGCTCTCCCCTGCTCATGCTCTCTCTCTCTCTCAAAAATAAAAACACTTAAAAAAATTTAAAAAATGAGATAGTACTCATAATATACTTCCTAAATACTTGCAAGTAGTAAGTGTTCAGTAGACATTAATTTTATTATTCTGTCTATAAACATGCAGAGATGTCCACATATGATAGAGAAGGTGAAAAACGAACACATAAACCAGATTACAAATAGTGCCTGGATCGTGAGGATGTCTCTGGCTTCAGGTAAAAGACAACCCAGCTTAAGGGGACTTGTACACAAGAACAGGAGTTCCCATTAGTAGGTGGAAATGGGGAGTTACCAATCAATGGGCTTAAAGTTTCAGTTATGCAAAATGAATAAGTTCTAGAGATCTGCTTACAACATTGTACCTATAGACAGCAGTACTGTGTCTTATACACTTAAAAATTCATTAAGAGGGCAGATTCTGTGCCAAATGTTCTTACCACTATAAAATAAAACTAAAATTATAAATGAAGGAAGTTACCTAAGGGGACCAACTCCCCCACATATATAAAACAATAATGACAATAAAAAAATAGCAATAACAACAAAAAAACCCAAAGAGCTTGGGCATCTCTGGCATCTGGACAGTCACATCTACAAAAGTAATGTTTTTTTCCCCCCAGATCATGTGACTCCAGACTAGCTGTACCTTTCTCCCTTTGTCAGTGCTCAACAGCTAAGTTTCCATGCCGAAAATTCTTCCATTCCTGTCTCTCTGACCTCTGGCAAGTTAATGAGGCCATGTGGGAACAATGTGAGGGGTGTGGAAGCCCATACTTAACGGCGTAGTTGTGCGTTACCAGCATCATATTTGGAGCAAGGGAATTATGTTGATAAAGAGTAAAATGCTGCTGATTGTAAGATAGACCGTCAATTTAGCCACAGTTTTTTGAGACGAGAAAGCAGAAATGTTAAATGTACACATCAGTTTAAGGCATCCTGATCTCGGAAATATAGTAATGCGAGGAGAAGGAAGTGCATCTTTCAGAATTGAAGGATTAGAATAAAACCCGTGCGGATGGGAATTTGGACAGATGGAGTTCTGCAGAGAACTCGGCATGCTAGGCAAGGGCAGCGAGGTAAAGGACACTGATTGACATGATGGTTCCGTGAGAGTCTGTCACAAGCCGGGCCCGGCCTCCATGCTGAGTCATACCCCTGCCCTCAAAGAGCTCGCAGTCCGGAAGTGATACTCACTCCTTACCTGGAAACCGCATTCTAACCTGGTGAGTTCCAGGGTGAGGTGTGCAGAGAGTGCTAAGTGAGCTCAGGTGAGCACTTACCTGGCCTGGCGGGGGGAGGGGGCAAGGAGAGTTCCTAAAGGAAGTGGGACCTGTGGCGCATCTCCAAGGTTAAGAGGTGGACCAGGAAGATCTGAGCCAGTACTGCAGAGAGAAGGACTGACCCAGGCAAAGGCCCACGGGCCGGAATGTGGCTATTCATTCTTTCTTGGGGGTGGAGGGCATGGAGAGGAAATCAGTGCCTCCCCCCCCCCCCCACAGGGTGCTAGACAGAGGAACCTGAGCCGTACTTACCCTGAAAGCAGTGACAATCAGCAGACTTTAGCCCCGCACAGAACAGACCAGCAGGGAACCTCATCACTTGACAGTCAGTGTGCAAAGAATGGGGGCAAAGCAGGTATTCTCAATGTGGGGTCTGGGAACCTGTGGGCTCCTGAGACCTTCCAGGGCGTCTGAGAGGTCAAAACTATCTCTTTCATACTTCTCAGAACTCAGTTGCCTTTTCCAGTCTCACTGTCTCATGCGCGTTCGTTTCTGAGCATCTGTATCAAGACACACTGAGTGCAGAAGCAGGAGTGTGTCTGGCCGTCTTCTGTTAAGACGGACGTCAAAGAGGGTGAGCAAAGGGGCAAAACAGTGCTCTTCTCAGGAGTGATTCTCTGCTTTGTGAAATATAGCTATTTTCAGAAAAGATATGTATGCGACAATGTAATACGATTATTGTTTTTAAATGAATTAAGCTTGTTAAAATATCTCAGCGGAATAGAGTATATATTGATAGACTGATCCAGTGAACAGAAAGCGCCCCTATAAGGGTGTCAGACTTGGAGGACCCCTGGCTTAAAGGTTAGCTTCCTGGGAGAGCCTGTTCCAGGGAGTGCCAGCAGGGGGCGGTGTTGGGTCCAGGCTCTTTTGGCACAAGGCTGGGAGGAAGGGGGCAGGAGGGAGGGGAGGAGACCCCAGCAGCCCAGGACACAACTTCCTTCAATAGTTTCTCCACTCTGTGTTCTAGATGTTAACGCGTCCCGTTCCCTAAAGCCCGTGGCACTGAAACTGACATGTGTGTTTTTCGTCTCGCTGATCTTGGCAACGTCACGAGGAAGGTGTCCGCAGGGTTTGGGTTTTACAAATGAAGCAACTGAGGCTCAGAGAGGGCAAGTGGCTTCCCCAAGGATGCGGAGCGAGGCAGGGCAGAGCCAGGATTCGAGCCCAGGTCTCTCCCAACTCCTTGATTTGTGCGGCTCTCTCCCACGACCCGTCACCTTCATTGCTGGGAGGGTGTTGGAGGCCCCAGTCCCTGTGAGCTGTTCCAGAGCTGTGGGCCCCTCTCCCTTGGGTGCTGGTGGTCTCACATGGCGTGTGGAGAACACTGTGACCACGGTTGGTGGCAGACTATGGACACTGGATCTGGCAAAGTGGCTCTTAGCCTGAGTTTTCGCCGCTTGCAGGGGCTTCGGGGAGGAAATGTGCAGCCGGTGGTGAGCTCATCCTTGGGCAGATGCGGCTGGCAGCTGGGGAGGGGGAGACTCAGCTTCCAGGCAGCCGGTCTGCCTTCAGCACGAGCAGAGCGCCCCACCTGTCTGTCACATGTCGGTACCAAGCATGGTCCGCTGACCAAGCACCGAAGAAGAGAGAAAGGACAAGGAGTATTCACGAACCTTGTACAGTGTGGGCAGCAAGCAAAGGTCGAAACTGCCTTGGGGCTGTGAGGGGCTCTCAACCCCAGAGCCCTGACTTGCCACTTGTTAGCTGTGTTACCTTGAGCATGTGACCTAATCTTTCTGTGCCTCAGTTTCCTGGAAGTAAAGCGGAGATGCAAGTACTCACCTCACAGGGTTGGCATGAGAATCTGGTGAGTCAGTACCTGTACAGCGCTTAGGTCTTGGCCTGACGGATAGAAAGCACTCGAAAAATGTCCGTCCTAATATTTGATTATGCCAGGCAACATCGGGAGATCAGTACATCTCATTGAGTGCATGTTAGCTGCATAAGGCACACCTTGCCACATCATTTTACCTGTAGCCCTGCATGTTAGGGGTTCTGTTATTGCCCCAGTGATTTTGCTAGGTAAACTGAGGCTCAGAGAGGCTGAGTGACTTGATCCAGGTATAGGTGTCCATCTCTCCTATTAATTCAGACTGTGGGTGGCTAACATCAATGCCTGCTTCTGCTGCTGGAAGCCTGGATGTTGCCATGACTTTGAACTTGCATTCTTCTTGCATGGAGAGCATCTTCTTTGATGGAAGAGGCCTGCATGGAGTGGGGGCGGGGGGAACCCTTGTGGAAAGTGGGAATTTACTGACCTCATCTTTGGGGACAAAAAAGAGGGTCGGTGGGGGGGCTTCACCTGAATGAGAGACCCAGGATCCCAACCAGAGACTGTGGCCATGGCAGTGCTGAGATTCCGCTGCACCGCACGTTTTCCTGTGCTTTCTGTCAGTGTCTCTTCCTGCTCCTGAATAACCACAGTTAATTTCAGGGAGCCCTTCCTTCCAGGAGTGGGGCTGTGCAGTTTGCCTGATTTCTGCCTGTACTACTCACAAGGGACCCAGGAGGCCATACAAAGGATGAGTGATCTGTGCTCCCCTGAGCTCCCCCTGCAGGCCTCCCTTTCCAGATGCTTCTATGCCCTCCCTCACTCCAACCTCAAAAGAGCCTTGAGGGGTGGGAACTGTTAGGGGACCCATTTTACAGATGAGGAGCTCCAGGCTTGGGGACAGGCAGGGGCCGGTGCCCAACGACACTTAGCCGGTGAGCCACAGTGGTGGAACACTGCACAGACACAGCCTGTTTCCGGAGCCCCCCATTAAGCCACAGTCCGGGATAGAAGAGCCCATCCGGCTTCCCTCGGTGGGGTGAGGGTCTGTAGGGGGGACACAGCGGATGGAGTGGGGTGTTGGAAAGGCCAGGCCAAGCCACTGAAGGGCTAGACACGCGCCCGCTGTTGGCGCTGGGGCTGAGAAATGAAGCGGGGACCCTGGGGAGGGGTCCCCGGGGGGCAGGGGCAGGAGCCGGCAGGGTGGGGGGCCTGGGAATCTCTTAACTCGCCCTTGGCTTTGTGCCTGCCGTGTGCAGAGCAATGACGTCTTATATGGTGACCAGCCACCCTGGAGTGCATCTCAAGACTGGACCACAGGCCAGCGCCGAAGGCGGGTGCCCACCAAAGGGCACGGGCATCGGCGTGTTTGCTGTGTGCAGAGTGGGGACCGAGGGCCACAGGCCTCCTCCGCTGATATTTACTCTGGAATTACTGCTGTTGACGCTGGAGCCAAGGCTTGCGAGGCTCCAGCTGTGCGGCTCAAGTCTTAAAGGAACAAGATGGTTTTTTCCGTGATGGGGGTGGGGGGTAGAGTGTCGGTTTTGCCTGCGTGCACTGGCTCCGCATAGAGACAGGCACCTTCGCTGCCTCTGGAAAGTTCTTCTTCCTGCTCTAAACGGGGCATGCCTTCAGGGAGGTTTAACCCTAACCCACCCCATTGTTCTGAGAGCACCAGTGTATTGAAAGTAGCCATAAATACACTCCTGCCAGCCATTTCCAGCTCATCCCTCCTGTCTCAGGCGTGTCCTCCTCCAGGAAGTCTTCTCTGATAGTCTTGGCTAGTTTGAGGCTTCCCCCCTACGTTTTGTTGCACGCTGCAAAGTAGAGTTCTTGCCCTCGCTGTACGTTATTGAAGCCTTTGGTTTACCTGTCTGCCTCCCGCAGACTTCTCAGACCAGGGCCTTGGAACTCAATAAATATTTGTGGCCTAAACTCGACAACCCTAGGAGGTAGGCTGTTAGTCTCATTTGGAGCCATGATAGAGTTTCTGAGAAATAAGTCACTTACCCACATTATTAAGTGTCTGCTTTGGGATTCACAATCATTTCCGGTAGATGACATTGGCTAAAGGCTCCGGAGGAACAAGGAGGCCCAGCAAGGGGCCAGTGACACAGCCGATCAGCAAGTATACCTTAGGTGTCTACTGAGAGCCCTCGTGTACCGAGCGAGACAAGACGCCTTGCTTCCTGCCATCAAGGAGAGTCCGACTGAAGATGAGGCTCAGCTGTGAGCTGATGTGGGCACCTTGCCGGGCAGTGGTGGGGAGTGGGCGGGGGCGGGCATGGAAGGGACTCAGCACAACTCCTGGCACGCTAAGTATTCCAGAAAGCCTGCCTCTTGTTCCTAACACAGTTGTTATTTCCAGCAGTACCAGTAAGAAGGGCATTCCCGGCATGGGCCTTGCTCCTCGGCGTCATCCCCAACTCAGAGTGCATGGCTCCCAACCTTGCCAGCTGTGTAACCGGATCCCCTATTCTCCGCCACCGAATTCGGCCAAGCACCCTGGCTCTCCTCTTCCAATTGATTGGGGCCGTCTGAGGCCAAAGAGAAGGCACAGGGCTCTAATGGCAGAGAGCGCTTGCTGGAGGGAGCAGGCGCCTCCCAGCCACGGGCCCACGGGAGTCACTGGGGAGCACTGCTCCTGGTGGGCGTCAGGAGAGCATTGCCGGCCACCTTATTGATTCCTGTTTCTTCTCTGGGGTCAGGTTTCTGCAAGGCTCATTCATTCATTCACCCACCCATCCACTCATTCATTCATGCACACATGCATGCTGTGAGTTCTTTATTAAGCACTTGCTGTATGTAGCTCTGGAGCTTGGTGAGCTCGGAGGTCCAAGCCACTGGAGATCCTGAAGAACGGAGGGTGCCCATGTGGAGTGCTGGCGGAGTCATGAACACAGACTCAGCCAGACTCAGAAGAGACTTCAGCAGGGCCCAGAGAGGGGGAATGGGGGGTGCTTGGCATGCTCGGCAGAGGACACAGCAGCCCGGGTAAGGCCTGCGGTTGGGAAAGCACAGTTAGAGAGCCGCGCTGGGGTGAGGGAGGTGATGCTAGTGATACTTGCAACAGTAGACGTTGATTGAGAGCCTGGTGGTACTTCCGGCCCCCCCGAACACCGTGTGTGTGACTCAAGGGCTGTGTGCGGATATACTGATAGGAACTTGTTTCTAGGGTTGGGATGTCAGGGTGTAAGCCCTAGCCCCACCCCCATTCGCTGGGCGATCATGGGCAAGTTACGGAGCTTTGCTGAGGCACAGTTTTCTCCTCATTGAAAAGGGACAATATGGTCGTGTATCTATGTCAGTATAGACTCGTGGGCATATATTTCACACGTTGGGTTATAATCTAATTCTGATTATGTATTTTGTTGCTCAGAATGCTGTAGCTTTGGGCATTGAGAGCTTCCAGATTGTTCCTGTGTCCCTTTGACATACTTCCACTGATTGTGTGTGTGTGTGTGTGTGTGTGTGTGTGTGTATGTTTGCATGCGCACGTCTTTACTTTCCAGTGCTGTGTGGTGCTCCGGGCTCATCCCATGTAGAATCAGCCATTTTTCAAAAGATCTCTGCTTCCTTTTATTGGACAACGGTATTAGAAATCAAAATCTGCCTGGTGTTGAGCTCATGATTATTGGGGTATTGTTGCTTCTAGACAGATCTCCAGAGAAGAGCAATTCCAAATCACCTACCCAGAGAATCCTCTTCAAAAGGTAGAGCGTTACTCCCCAACCCTGACGTGGGGGCTGGACACAGTGACTTCCTTCCAATCGGTGCAGTTGTAAAGAGAGAAAGCGAAGACAGGATTTTCAGTGGCAAAACCTGACACACACAACCTCAGCCAGGTGATCAAGACCAACATGCAGTATTGACAGGGTGTGCCCTTGATGGGATGTGATGAGAATGGCGCTTAACCCCCGGCCCCCAAAACCCGTGGCTCTGGTCTACTCATGAGAAGAACACCTTAGGAATCCAAAATGGGAGACACTCAACAAAATACCCGACCAGTTACCCCCCTCAAAATTGTCAAGATCATCAAAAATAAGCAAAGTCTGAGAAACTGTGACAGTCCAGAGAAGCCCAAGGAATGTAACAAAATATGACATGGTATTCTGAATGGGATCCTGGGATAACAACTGAAAAAAGGACAGTGGTGGGGAAAAAATGGCGATACCTGAATAAAGTAGCGTATTTAGGAACGTATCGATATGAGTTCATTACTTGTGATGAGAGCACCATAGTGACATAGGTTGTTGACGACAGGGAGGTTGGCTGCAGGTTGGCTGCGCTGTCCTCTTTTCACAAGCTTTCTGTAAATCTAAAATTTTTCTAAACTAAAAAGTTTATTGTAAAATGTAGGTAATACTGTTGTTATCAAGTAAGGTTCTCGTGAAAAAGGAATGAGACGTTACAAATCCAACACAGAGTAAGTCGTCTGTTCATGCATGTTCTTAGTGTCATTATTGGCACTCAGTCCTTGCTAATCTGATGAAGGCAGCTGATATCGCATATGACCCTTTGAAAGAGGTGGTGCTGTGCCCCTTTGAGCAGTACCACATATCCCTTATGCCAACTCGAGGTTCATGTAGTTGAAGGTCACTATTTTTCAATATGCAACTACTGTGTACCTGCTTTATTTCTCTGGGAGTGGCACATTCTGATTGTTAAATATGGCCTGGAGGGGCAGAGCTGCTGGCAGCCGTGGCGTTGCGACAGAACACAGTGACATGTGCGTATATTTCATTCTGACAAGCGATGTGACACGTGTTAGCGGAAGATACAAAATGACCCCACAGCACAAGGTCTACCAGAAATAGTGGTGGGACTCAGAGTCTACCACTGCCTCCAACCAGTCCCAGTGATGCCTCTTGTTGGTTTGATTTTATCTTGGAGTTTTGGCTGTCAGGCACTAGAGGTTGGAGAAAAATATGCGGGGGAAACTGTTTTTGAGTTGAAACAAACAAAAAAATCCGTCCAGTAGCTTAATTGTGCAAAAGTAGGACAAAGCCACACTATTCTTCTTTTCTAGGTTTGGAGGCCTTGAGTGGAGGGGCTGTATCTGATTTTTCCAGGTCTTGCAAACAGACTTAATAAATGCTGGGTGACTGAATGACTGAATAAGTGTGAAAATGACTTAATTTATTAACCCAGCTCTTTATACACTGGTGTGCTGTTGGAGTTTAAATTAAGAACTTATTCTTTTCGGTAAACAGAGGGTCTCATAATCTTGTGGGAGAAGGAAAAAAAATACCAATATAGGAAATAAGTATTGGATGAGTGTGCAGAAGAAAACACTGATATGCAGTTGTCTCTGAATGGGCATTAGGGATTGACTGGGAGTATAAGTCTGCAGGGTTTGTGTGGCCTCAGGCTCAGAGTCCTCTAATGTAAAGCTTCCTTTTTTTTAAAAAAAATCCCCGCAACATCTTCCCCTGGACTAATTCCTAGTCATCCTTTAGGATGTGCAGTTCAGAAAGAAAAATAAGGAAAACGTCCAAATTCTTTTTATAAAGCAGCCATAACAATGGTGCCAAAACATATTGAAGGCGGCATAGAAACAGAAAATGGTAGACCAATTCCACTTAGGAATATCAAGCAAATATCCTAAATAAAATATCAGCAGAGTTCAGCAGTCCATTAAGAGATCCCGTGATCAAGTGGGATTTGTTCTGGGATGTAACATTAAGAAATCTATAACAGTTTTCACTGTAGCAGATTGATCTGAGGAGAATAGGTGCAGGGTCATCTTGGTAGATGCTGAAAATGCCTTTGGCAAAATCCAACATACATTTCTTGAAAATTTTCTTAGTAAAGTTAGGATTGACATATACTTTTTTTTTTTACCTGATAAAAAAGACCTATCTTAATTCAAAAACTAGCATTACACCTACTAAGAAAACACTGCATTCAGAGTGAAGATGGGTGAAATGCAAGAGCATCCATTGTTAATGCTGTTGTTTAACATTGTACTAGTGATACTAGCCAATGTGATTAGATAAGAGAAAGGAATTGGAAGTATGAAAATTAGAAAGAAGGTAAAATTATTGCTATTTTCAGAGAACATGATTAATGCCTGAAAACATGAAAGAATAAAATTAAATATGCTACAAGAGATTCAGTAAAGTGGGAGGGCAAAAATTAATACACAGAAATCAATATGGAACTTAAAATGAGACCACAAACTTATATACCATAGTAAAAAAAAAAAAAAAAAGATCAAATACCTAAGGATAAACTTAAGAAGAAATGTGCAAGAGTTACATGAAAAGAACTTTACTCTGAAGGTTGTCAACAAAAACTCTAACAAATGGGAGGGTTTGGCATGCTTTGGAATTAAAAAGCCTTTACATAAGGATGTCAATTCTGCCTGTGTGCATCTATAAAATTAACTTAATCCCAATATAAATATGCTGATACTTAATTAACTAGACATGGGTATTCATACTACATCGAAGGTTTATTTGTTCTGGATTCTATTTACATGTTTTACTAGCATTTACCTTTTTAATCCAATAACAAACCACAACACATAGAATGCTATTACCAACACATTTTTTCTACATCTTTTCTGAGGAAACTGAGTTACATAGAGATTGAGTAACTTGCTGAAGGTCATACTCAGCTATAAAATGGTAGAGCGAGCCTGAAAACCCAGGAGGTTCACGTCTGGCTCTCCTCCCCTTCAACCATGGTGCTACATCATGAAATGATAGGAAACAAATACTGTGATAGGAAAAGCATGCATAAGCACCCAACTCAACATCTTTTTCTAATGGGTAAAATACAGGAAAAATGCCTGCCTCCTAGAATTAATGTAAGAATTAAATGATTTTACACATGTGATGCATCTACTGTAGTGGCAGATGCAAAATAGCTGCACACTCAATGTTAAGCCCTCTTTACCTAGGAAGGAGCCCAGCAGAAAATAGGCTTAACCTTTATTCATTAATGTGTTCAGTACAGTCTTTATGCTTGGCTCTGACATTTAAAAAAAGGACAATTATAAAATGAATGCATGGAGAAATGAAACAAATAGACAGTAGAAAATTAAAAACAAAACAGAATCAGCATCAGGACTGATAGAATAGCATTTACCACCTTCTCCCTAATATTCTGTCACCATATTGAAATGGACATTGTCATTATGTTGCTATTCTTTATCACCAGATAAACGTGGAGAATGGGTAATAACTATTTCCTAGCTACATGATTTTGACCATGTTAAACTCCAGATCTTAGTTTCTTTTTATAAAATAAGGCAAAAAAAATCCTAAAACTGTTCACTATATGGTGAAATAATCTCTACCAAAATGTACCTAGGAAATTTATCAGTGTTCATTATTACATGCTTATTATTATTTGGAGTCATTGTATAGTAGTTTAGCCATGAGCTCATGCTGACCTTTGCATGCCATTCATCCATCTGCCCATTTGTCCATCCGTGCATCCATCCATCTGTCCGTCCATCCACCCACCCATCTGTCTATCCATCCATCCATCCATCCATCCATCCATCCATCCATCCACCCATCCATCCACCCACCCATCCATCCATCTACCCATCCATCCATCCATCCATCCATCCATCCATCCATCCATCCATCCATGTATTGAACCCATTTGTTAAATATGTATTAAGTGCATACTACGTACCAGGCTTATGCAAGGTCCTGCACACAATGATAAGTCAAACACTCCTGTATCTCTTCTTCTGGAATTTGCAGTCAAGAGCAGTGATACTCCTCCAACCTGGGCTCTCACCACCTTATTTCCTGAACCTCCCAGGATAATCAACAAGGCAAGCTCCCTGAATGATGGAAAAGTTTTTCATGGTGAAGAGGCATATTCAATGGAGAAGCCTTTGGGAATCCATTGTAGCTACATAATATGAAATCATCAACTCAGAACTATCTGTTGTATAGGTGTGTTGCCAACACCTAGATACCTATATTAGGTATTTTTGTTCTTTTCCTCCTGAAGTAATTTCCTCCCTAAATGTTTTCAAATTATATCTGCTCCAGTATTGCCTTGCACAATGTTAACCACATCCTATGTCTAATCTGTATTCTACCTGCCCTGAAATGTTTTAATTCAATTTTTGCATTATGTCCGATGTGATGAATTAGAGCCAGGGAATCATTGACTAAGTGTCAGGAAAGATGGATTTAGGAGTTGAAACTAACGGCATTTGGGGACAATATTTTTCTGCAAATATCAGAGTCACAAATGAAGAGGTGAATTATGTTGCAGCCAAGAGCAGTACACAAACTTCAATGATACACGTGGACTTTTTACAAAAGAGGGTGAATTCATCTGAGTTTAGATTCTTTGAGAGATTCCAGTTTGAAATATAAGGTCAGTTAGGGATAAAGAGTGAAGTCATCGGTCCCCGGAACTCAGAAAGTGCAAAGGGGGACAAAAGGAAGACTGGAAGAAGAAGAGGGAGCCGAGAGGGTATGGAGGATGAGGTGGGTCAGATGTGGAACTTGGTTTGGAAAGAACAGTAGTGAATGAAGGAAGCACTCTGCAGCCTTGCACTGGAGGGGCTGCTCTTGGTCCTGGCCTAAGTTTTCAGGCTAAAAGAAGCCACACAGGGTAGTGGTGACAGAGCTGCCACCATCAGAAGGTCACCCTGGCCCAACACCTTCTGAGATGTGGATTTTTAGGAACACATTGATGAGCCCTCCTTGACACGTTGCATCCCAAATGTTCTTGGGTCTTTTCTATGTGAATGTCTCTATCGCACCATATCCCGTATGCACGCACGCACACACACATATCATGGCCTGGTAACATTTCCCAGAATCTGCTCCCAATTATGCCAAACAACTGTGGAAATAAAGTTTCGGTTGCAAAATCATTTGGGAAATGCTTATCCATCAAATGGAGGGTCCTACTACAGATGAGCTCATTAAAGGCTCTGAGAAGTCCAGCAACACCTAGCCTTTCACAGAGCCACCTGCCACATGGGACCTTTTTATGTTTGAGGGTTTTATCCACTAATATTCTTCAGAATTAACGTTTCACTTAGTACTCTGGAAGCGATTTGAATCAACACATCTTGTTAGCTCTCCTGCCAGTGGACAGGTTGTGCAGAATGAAGGGCTTGCTTTCTTACCCTGTGCTCTCCTTTTGTCTGACTTATTCATAGCATTTACTTACTGAGAGCACCTTCCTTTCACTATTCAAATCATTGCCTGATGGGATTCCTACCTCTTGCCTTGCCTCACACTAGCCTCTGAAACCCGGACCGACTGTGTGCGTCCCGACCAGGCTTCCAAACTCCCCATTACAAGTCTCATCCACATGGCCATAAAGCCTGGCCACCTCTTGTCGCCTCTCAACTCATTACATCTGCCCTCCCACCAGCTGTGAGTGTGAAGACCACGCACCCTTCAAGCCTGCTTGCCTTTGCACCTGCTGGACGTCTCCTTTGTCATGCTCTCCCTTCTTTGCCTGGCTGATCCTAGAGCCCCTTCGTATGTTCTCACGTGTCCTTGGAAGTACCAAGCATCAGGGGACCTCAGTGACTGTGCTGTCCAGCCGTGCCTTTGAGACTTCCTCCGAAGTGAGCGCCATCCACCCTTGGGCTGGGCGGTGGGGGGGGGGGGGGGGGGGGGGGGTGCGTTTGCTTCAGTGTGTCATCGTCTCCTTTGTTCGCCTCCCCCAGCTGACCCGGACTTCCTTCTCAAGGGCAGGCTTTGGCTTATTCCTTTCTGTTTTCACTGGAGCTGAGAGGCACTCAGTAGATGTTTACAAATGACTTGGCAAAGTGGAGTTTTGACAGGTCTTTAAAGCGTGCTTTGAATTTGGATAAGGGGTAAGGATTAAAGGGTTTCCTTGGGTACAAATGTGGCGTTCTTAGCAAATAATAGATCCTGTGTTTGGAACCTTCTGGTAGACCTAATTTAAGACGTAGGAGGATTTTGTTATATGCTTTGGAGATATGTCTTGAGGGCTTTAAAAAATTATGCTTATTTTTCTAGTATGGAATTAGTAGCAATCGCTTTTGAAATACTGGAAAATAAATAATTGATAAACGATTGATAAGGAAAAATCCCCCAAGCCACGCACGAAAGATAAAACACTAATACTTCTTAGAGGGTTTCTTTCGGTTTCTCTTTGTTCAACTTTTCATCATAGAATTCAATCCTACTCATTTCATTTACATGAAACAGAAGTGTTTTACAACATTCTTATTTAATGTGGCCGACATCACTTTGTTCCTGTAGCTTTAATTGGTTTGTACTATTTCTCCCCTTGGATTTCGCTTAAGGGAGTTACTATTTTTCATTATTATGTTGTTGTAAATAAGACTCAGAGCCTTCACTGGGCTTGGTTTTAAACTTGTTTTTAAACCTGATTTTAAATATGTAAGCGGGCAGTTTGCAAGCCTAAATACGCTTGGCTTGGAATAATTTACAAGATATAATTACCAGGGTACTCTCTTTTAATCAATAATTGAGAATTCTGTTTCACCGCCTTCATGACTTATTTTATGGGTGCGCAAGGAAATTTACTTCATTTTCGTTTCTTTTGGTTACTAGTAAGGCTGCCCATTTGGAGTATTCGTCATCTCTTCAGGTCTCTTATTTAGGTATCAGAGAGATTTCCCCCAAATAGAAATTCCACAGGCTGATAAGCAGAGTTGCTATTCTAAACAATTAAAATGACCGTGATCAGGGTGTCAGCACCCTGAAGAATGCAGAGGATAAAAAATACTGATTTTTTTTTTTTTTTTAAACAGATCCATACAAAAGAACCATGCTGGAAATAAAAGACCTTTGCCTGGGAGCTACCACCAGGCACCAGGCACAGATGTCAGTGGGGAGTGTTGTGCAGGGGATCTGAGGGTGAGAGGCTGGGGAGATTAAGCCAGAACAAATACCAGGTGAAGCCAAGCTTTCTGCTTTGGGCAAGGTGTTCCCGGCGCAATTCCATTTGCAACCAAAGTGGTTATCTTCAGAGTAGCCACTTGGGAGTGGCTGTAGAGTCCGGCATCCCAGCTCACGGGCTGTGTGTCATAGTGCAGTGAGTTCATTGCTCAGGGTTTCAGCTTCTTGCTCTGTAAAATGGATTAATTGGCTGGTGGTGAGGATCAAAGAATAAAGTAGTAGGCAACCTCTAAACGTGAATCTCACACTGGTTGTTTCCTGGCTTGGTTTCAGAACACACTTGCTCTATTTCTGGAGCTATCGGTTGGTTAAGAGTCCCCCGCAAATGTCCCCCAATTCCTCTGATGGTTCTGAAGTTGTGATAGTAATGTGTTGCATTTTTAGAGCGCTTCGCAGGGTGGAAAGCACTTTCATATCTGTTATTTTCCTCGGTCTGCACACTAACTTGTGAGGAAGGCGCCATCATCCTGTCTTTAAGTTGTATCCTTGGCATTTTCTAGCCAGCTGGCCTTGAGAACAGCACCATCTCTCTGGGACCTCAGTTTCTGCCCATTCACCCTGACTGGTGCCCTTGGCACCCAGCACAACACTTCTCTTCTGTGGTACCATCTCCATCCCTCCAAATAGGTTGAGTCTCTACATCGTCTTTGTATCCTTTTGACACCAGTATCATGTCTTTTCTATTGTTTTCCAGCACAGTGGCCAGTATGCACTTGATGAAAGAATTTGTACTAAGCAAAGATACCCAGCTGAAGATTGAATGGGCTGGTGTGTACGAAAGGGCATTGGAGGTCTTCGGTCATTGTTGACTGAACACATGTGAATTCCTTCTCTCTGCCCTTGGGGTTACAGGATTGGGCAAGATTTTACTGTTCTCTCATCAGATTTCCCAACCAGGGGCGCCTGGATGGCTCAGTTGGTTAAGCGTCTGACTTTGGCTCAGGTCCTGATCTCGCTGTTCATGCGTTCAAGCCCTGCATCAGGCTCTGCGCTGACAGCTCAGAGCATGGAGCCTGCTTTACATTCTGTGTTTCCTTCTCTCTGCCCCTCCACTGCTCACACTCTGTATGCCTCTCTCTCAAAAATAAATAAACATTTAAAAATTTTTTTTAAAAATTTCACATCCAGTGCAAAAGCCCTTCCGCAGTTGGTGGATAATCAGTAATTCCATTCCTCTCATGGGGACTGCTATTTTGTGCAAGGTCTTGAGGTAGGGGATGTGGCATCCTCCACTCTGGAGAGCCCAGCCATGAAGGGACCGCAAACAAAACTTTCGTCTTCTTCCAGTTTTCCTGATGATAGCTTCTGTCGTAGACCATAGGTACATCTAAGATAGTCAGCGTAAAAGTGAGAAAACATGGAAGCAAGCCTTTGGGGTCTGGCATCAGAGGGCCTGGACACAGCTCTTAGCTGCTGTCAGGTATTAGGTCGGGTGATATTAATGCCTGTTGTGTAACCTGTTTTGAGTGAAGCAAGGCCAGGGAAGCCAACCATTGGCTGCGATTTGGAGAACTTGCATTGGGGGCTAAGTATGTGGGGGGGGTGAAAACCAGAGAGATAAGGGAAATCAGGAAAGTACACTCTGGTGGCGTCTGGGGGAGGGGGGTCAGTTGGTTGAGTGTTCAACTTCTTCGGCTCAGGTCATGATCTCACGGTTCATGAGTTCGAGCCCCACATCGGGTTCTCCACTGTCAGTGCAGAGTCTGCTTCGGATCCTCTGTCTCCTTCTCTGTCCCTCCCCTGCTTGGGCAGTCTGTCTCCGTCTCAAAAATAAATGAACAGATAAAAAAGAAAAGGAAAGAACACTCTGGACTTAATCCCACAAGAAGAGCCTAGCAGAAGCCCGATAGAAGCATCACCCTGAAGGGCCTGGGCAGCTAGGCTGCAGCCAGGTTACACTTCTCCCCTCCCTTCTTTTCTGGCACAATTCTTTTTATAAACAATCACTGTGCACCCTGCATTGTCCTGGACCCCAGGGACACCAAACAAGACTCCACCTTCATGACCTTCACGTTCTAAAGAGTGAAACCAAGAGTGAAGGGGAAAATAAGGGCATAAGCCAGAGAAGGAGAAAATAAATTGAGGTGATGCCCCAGGGAGGTGGGAGGTGAGGGAGCTGGACAGGGAGGTGTCTGGAGAGCCTGGTCTGCGGGGCAGAGGGAGCAGTGCCTGGGAGCCGGCCCCGCGCTGGCTGAGTGGAAAGACTCGGCCAGTGGCAGGAGGGATGCGATCGGGGCTGACCCTGCTGTCAAAGGTGGTTTTTTCTGTGAGGTGTAAAGTGTGATCCTCATGCGTTCTGCCATGTGCGCGAACGCACCTTGCGCACCTACTATGTGCCCGAGACTATTCTGGCATTGGGAGATAGCAGTGAACAGAACAAGGTCTCAACCCTCGCAGAGCTGACCTCCTGGTTGGAGGAGACCCAGGGTCGTAGATCGGGGGGGCATGATGGCCACCACGCAGAAGAAAATGGGATGAGGGACAGAGTGAAAGGGGCACGTGGAGGGAGCCGCAGAGAAATCTAGACTGCGAGGTGGCCTGGCTGATTCCAGGAACAGCAAGAAAGCCCGTCTGGCTGCAGCATCATGAGCTGGAGTGAGGGGGTCAGGAGACAACGTCACAAGCTCTGAGATGAGAACTTGGCCGGCCACAGCAGAGGGCTTCTTCATGTGGCTGGTGGCCCAGTCAGGGGCCCTAGGATCGTTAAGACCTGAGGCCATGTTGGGCAGTAATTAACTGGCAGAATCTAGGACAGAAGTTAAAAGTAAACGGTGTCAGGAAGACGAAGGTACCCAGGTTTGGACCCGAGACATTAAATTAGTATTGGATCCCAGGGCCTAGTGCAGGCCCAGGAGTGTAGATGGAAGTCAGCGGCTGGGTTAACACAGGCAGGGAGTAGGAGGGAAGCAGAAGACAATTCTGTGAATGTTGGCAGAGGTGGGGGCTGGGCTTCCTATGAATGCGATCTTACTCACCTGCCTGGTGGGTGCCTTGACCTAGGCTTGCCAAAGGAGAACCTTTAAAAGACCACCAGGGTGCTTTGCAAGCTCCCATTAAATCATTTGTTATGTCGGCGGCATCACCATTAATTCCTCTAATGGTCTAATGCGATTAGGAAGCACGACTCAACTCTCTCACCTTGTCACCGGGCGGGGGTAGCTGGATTTGTCTCAAGGTGGTTTTCCAGAGCATGTGATCAGATTCAATTAGTTGCTCTCTTCCTGATGCAGAAATCCAGCATTCCACTGCCCGCAGACCTCTAACCCGCTAGCTTGTCCAACGACCCTGGTGTCCAAGGTGCATGGTGAAGCCATGTAGCGAAGTTGTTGCCACTGGCTTGACCCAAGCAGAGGAGGCTAAAGCAATGACACACCCCTTTCCTGAGCTCCCAGCAGGATGGAGCCTGAAAGGGCTCCAAGAATACGAGCCCATCCAAGATGAAGGCCATGAACAATGCTATAAGTCAGAAGCAGTTCCAACAATTAGAATGTGTTCCGTTATAAAAGGTAAGGTACAGGTTGCCTAACAGAATAAACTCGACCTGAATCGCAGCTGAGACATTTTTCCCTCGTAGGCTTAAACCCATGAGCGAGAAGTTTCTTGGTCTTTTAAATGGTGGGTAATGTGGTTGAGGGCCCACTACAATCAAGCTGGCATGGTCCGTGACACTTTGTCATCCTACTTGACTCCCACAATTATACTGGGCTGTTCCCAACTGACAGATGAGGAAATGGGGGCATGGAAAGGCTACGTACGGGACCAAGGTCAAAGAGATGGCAAGCAAGAGTGGAGTGAGTATGGAGAATTTGTTAATGAGCGCACAGGAGGAATTCGAGCAGCAGACAGAGATGGCCCCGTTGTTCTCCCTCCTCTGTGAGCTGATGGTGTGTGTGTGTTTTCTGTGGATGCATGAACTGCCAGCCTGGACCATCAGGGAGTCCAGGGGCCCTTAGCCTTTGGGGGCTCACAGGCCCCCTTTAGAATACTTTGAAAGCACCTGAGTCCTTTTCCAGGAAAAGCGTGCATCCACGCAAATTACTATTTATCTCAGGGTATTCATACTCACCCCATAAGCACATCCCTGAGCATAGAATGTATATTCTCAGATATTGTCCAATTCCCATCTTGGAATTCCACGTCGATGCTGCTAATCCCTGGCAGTGTTCCTGTATTCTTTCTGAACACCTCCAAGTCATGGTTCCCTCCATGACTCACTGGCCCCTCAGCTTTGGAAAGCTCTGTCAGAACGTTCTCCCCGGAATCACGTAAATAAGTCTGTAATGTTCAGTTTGGCCCGAAGTTGATGGTGCTGGTGGCATTCTTGAGCTGGAAGGAACCAAAGACATCTCTAGGCTGACTTTACCCAGACTGCCTTCTTGATGTTCTTCCTCTAGGCGCTCTTGGGTTTTACAGTGAAAGCCTTCTGTGGGTGAATGAGTCTGGACATTGTGTCCTGAGACCGAGCTGGTCAGGACTCCCTGCAGAGCCTCGGCAATTCTCAAAGGGGGCCCGGGGAGGGAGCATCCCCCCACACAGACTAGGCATCAGCGTGCGTTCCTCGGGAGCATCTTGAAGGTCTGGTGCTTCTCAGAAGACACTTGAGTCAACTCGGACCCAGCCCAGCCCCCTTCCTTGTTATAAGTGGGGGAAACAGAGTCTAGAAGTTCATGAGAGTGCTCGTCTCCTCTGCCAGAGTCACCCACTGTCTCCTCCGCGTCGGGTCACACACGTGGCAGATGACCTGGCCTCATATCTCACTCAAGAGGCTCCTTTTTTGTGGCAACACAGACAGACAGATGATCACCGAAGCCACAGGCATAGCCATGAAGAAGCAGCTTCCACAAGGGGAATGACATGTCAGGTGGGCGTGGGGATGGGCGGAGCTTGGATGGAAACGAAGCTAAAGGCCCTTCCAGACAGCGGGACCTTGATCAGACCACAAAGACCTCTACGGGAGGGCCATGTGCAAGTCCAGTTGTGTTTCCCAAAACCCCCAAGCAATTTTGCGACGTCGCTGGGTGTCCTGTGGTGTAACTCGGTTCTGACACCATACCTGCAGACAGCCTCAGCTCTCCCAGGTTAAGGGCTCGGTCCCCCGAGACTGTCCCCACTTCAGGTGCCAATTGCAAATCCAGGTTGTCACCTGTGCCTTTGACCTACTAGCTTGTAACTCAGGTTCCCCAATGCCCTCCTCAGATTCAATTAATTTGCTAGAACCCAGGAAGACCGTGTATTTACTAGATTGTTAGTTTATTATGAAAGGGCAGAACCCAGGAATAGCCAGCTGGAGAAGACACGTCAGGCAAGTGTCTAACGGTCCCCAGTGCAGGAGCTCCTTCCTGTCCCCTTGGGTCTGGAGTGCATGACCCTCCCAGCAGGTGGATGCGTTCATTAACAGGAAAGCTCATCAAATCTCGTTGAAGAGCTCTTGTAGGGCTTCATCTGTGGCCAGCACCCCTTCCCCTTTCCAGAGGTCAGTGGGGCGGCTGTAAGCTCCAGCCCTCCATCACTTGGTCCTTCTGGTGACCAGCCCCCTGCGGAGGGTACCTAGGGGCCCCACCCTAAGATGCCTCATTGGCACAGACTCAAAAGCATTACAAAGGACCCTCCTGTCACTGAGGAATTTCAAGAGTTTGAGGATCCTTGTGCCACCACCTGGGATAAAGACAAAATATCTTACTATTGCAGCAGCGGGAGGAAAGGCAGGTGGCTCACTGTGCAAGAGGGGGGGTGTAGCTGCGAAGGAAAAGCCCGAGGCTGAGATGAATCAGGGGGTGGGGGTCGCCTCGTGAAGGGCTTCAAGTGCAGCACCCAGGATCTCCGGCTGGCCTTGTAGCCGGGAGGGTGTGGGGCAGGCAGACGAGACCAGCATGCGCGGCTGTGAGTTTGGGGCACTGCGGAGGGCAGGACGTAGGGTGAGAGGCTTGACGCGTGGCCGTGAGTTTGGGGCCGAGGCTGCCTCTGGTGATCCACGTCCCTCCCCGCCATCTCCTTTCCGCGGTGGCTGCCTGGGGCAGCTCTGTGCTAGCTCACACTTGCAGACTGACCTTGCATGGCCTGCGTGGATGTAAGCTTAGTCCGCAGTGCAGGGCAGTGAGCGATCCTGGTGTCCACACAACCGCTGTGTGGGAGAGGAGGTGTGGGGCAGTGTTTCAGGCTCCTGCCCTTCACGCGGATCCCTCTGGGAGCTTCTGGGAGCTTCTCAGGTGGTGCTGGGGGGGAATGGATGCCCCCCTGTTCTCTGCAGCACATGCCCATATTGGCTTTCCTCCCTGCCTCTCTCTCCCCACTCGCTCCCTCACTCTGGCTTCCTGGACTTACCTCCCCAAAGAACCGCCCACCCCAGGCCCTTTGCTCAGGCTTTCCTTTTGGGGAAACCCAAACTGAGACAGGGACATAAATGAAAGTGGGTGTTGTTTTTGTTTTAAGTCAAGTGCATCTCATGCCAGATGGCCTGACTGGGTGACTAATACGGTATTCTCTGGCTCACTCAAAAAAGAGATGATTTTCAAGATGTTCTCCGTGCTCCCTGGATAAGTGACTCAACTTCCAGAATCCCAGGGCCTTTTATTACTATTATGATAAAAACTTGTTTTGGATTTACTTCATTTTCTCCTAAGCCACAAGCCTGTAGAGCCTCTCACCTGACACATATTTAAAATGCTATCTAGCCTGATCCTAAACATCATACTTAAGTTGTCTGTGTATCATTTCAGTCAGGGACCCATTTCCCTTTGTTGTTTCTCTCCTTGTGACATGGGCAACTCACCACCTTGCAGACACACCACCCCCCTTCCCAGGCAATGACTCCACAACCCGACCTCAACAGATATTTAGTTCAGGTCTGGTAAGAGCTCGGCATGGGGGTTTTTTGGAAGGAGCGTTCATCACAGTTCACTTTCCTCCAAGTTGTAAGGCACTTGGGAAATAGCGCAGGAGTCTGATGGGCCCGTGTCTCCGCTTTGCTGCTGAAGAGCATTCGTTAGGAAATGGGGTTTTGTCCTGAGCCAAAAAAGCTTCTTCTGAACATTTTTCTTTCCAAATACAGAGCATGGGACTTAAGGGGGAGAGGCAGGTCTGCAGAGTGGACGTACATCCGGCCAGTCTGCCTGGTGGCTCTCATGTGCTGAAGACCAGGTCCCCAAAGTAGGATGGTATTCATGGGTGGCCTCTGAGGAATCACGCCCACATGGCAGGGAAGTGCACACCAAAGGCTGTCAGCCTGCTACCCTCTCCCGGGGGGTGTCGGCCTCCCCTGGGACCAGCGTGGGACAGGAAGGAAAGAGGTAACACATGCCCTGCTGCTCTCACCCCAATCCCAGTGATCAGATGTGTCAAATGAAGAGACAGACACCATCTGACACTTGCCCCAGTGCACAGCCTTGGGAGTCAGAGGGCAGTGTGAGAAGTTTGAGAAATGTGACCGTGACAGTGATGTTGAGCCCGGAGTGCTAGGGCCCTGGAGATCATTTCAGCCAGCGATCCCCGCTGGGGACACTCGGCAATGTCTGGAGACACTTGTGATTGTCACAACTGGGAGAGAGGTGCTGAGGGCATCCAGTGAGTGAAGGCCGGGCCGATGCCAGCCATCCCACAACGCGAAGGAATAAAGGAGCCCAGATGTCAGGAATGCTGAGGTCCCCAAGCCCTGGTGGAACCCAGCCTTCTGTTTCCACGCACCAGATCTGGAAACAGACCCCGACATGTGACAAGATAGCCTGAGGTGGCCCAGGGGAGGAGCAGGGCCCCAAATCACAGTGCCCCGCCTCCAAACCAGAGCTCCTCGGAGTAAATGGCACCCAGGAGATGCGTGCTTGGGGGAAGAGGAGGGGACAAACCCAGGAGCCCACTGCTGGACCATCTGGTGCCATGCATGTCTGGCTGGGAGGGCCTCCCAGTCCCTAGGCTGACAGGGAGCCTAGGGTGCAGGAGTGTGTGCTCGGGGCAGGAAACTTTGTCTGTGGGAGGTTAGGGGGCGGGTGAGGGAGCGAGAGCGCTGAGGCAGCTCTGTACCCCTGCTGTCCAGGACAGCCTTGGGGGAGCAGTGGCCATACCAGCTCTGGGCATCAGCACACTTAGCAGTAGGAGGGGAGATTGTGCGGGCGTGCACGTGTGTGTGCACGTGTGTGCATTCTCATGGCAGTGGTTAAGACGCAGGTCCTGGGGGGCGCCTGGGTGGCTTAGTCGGTTAAGCGTCCGACTTTCGCTTGGGTCATGATCTCGCGGTTCGTGAGTTCAAGCCCCGCGTCGGGCTCTGT
>NW_024080800.1:2897280-2981946 GCF_003009895.1 Hyaena hyaena | reverse complement strand
GGATTCTGCGTCTTTTTTCTCCCAATCTCTCAGGTTTTGTAAGGTTTCCAATGTCTTCAGATCTTTTCTGTGTGATGTATGGGCGCGAGTGCAAGTACGGAGCTCCTTACTTCTCCGCCATCTTGCCCTCTCCATACAAATTTTAGAATAGTTTGTTTTAGTTTTGCGAAGTATGCTGGTGCAATTTTGACTGGGATTGCATTGAATGTGTAGATTGCTTTGGGTACTAAAGGCATTTTAACTATATTTATTCTTCCAATCCATGAGCATGGAATGTATCTCCATTTCTTTGTGTCTTCTTCAGTTTCCTTCATAAGTTTTCTATAATTTTCATCATACAGATCTCTTGTATCCTTGGTTAGGTTTATTCCTAGGTACTTTATGGTTTCTTGTGCAGTTGTGTATGGGATCAGTTTCTTGATTTCTCTTTCTGTTGCTTCATTATTGGTGTATAAAAATGCAACCGATTTCTGTACGTTGATTTTGTATCCTGCAACTTTACTGAATTCATGGATCAGTTCTAGTAGGCTTCTGGTGGAGTCTGTCGGGTTTTCTATGTAGAGTATCATGTCATCTGCGAAAAGTGAAAGTTTGACTAATTCTTTGCCAATTCTGATGCCTTTGATTTCCTTCTGTTGTCTGATGGCTGATGCTAGGACTTCCAGCACTATGTTAAACAACAGTGGTGAGAGTGGACATCCCTGTCGTGTTCCTGATCTCAGGGGGAAAGCTCTCAGTTTTTCCCGGTTGAAGATGATGTTAGCTGAGGGCTTCTTATAGATGGCTTTTATGATGTTTAAGTAGGTTCCTTCTATCCTTACTTTCTCGAGAGTCTTATTCAAGAAGGGATGCTGTATTTTGTCAAATGCTTTTTCTGCATCTATCGATGGGATCCTATGGTTTTTACCTTTTCTTTTGTTGATGTGATATATCACATTGATTGATTTGCAAATATTGAACCAGCCCTGTAATCCAGGAATGAATCCCACTTGATCTTGGTGGATGATTCTTTTTATGTGCTGTTGGATTCGATTTGCAGGGATCTTGTTGAGGATTTTTGCATCCGTATTCATCAAGGATATTGGCCTATAGTTCTCCTTTTTTGCTGAATCTCTGTCTGGCTTGGGAATCAGAGTGATGCTGGCTTCATAAAATGAGTCTGGAAGTTTTCCTTCGATTTCAGTTTTTTGGAATAGCTTGAGAAGAATTGGGATTAATTCTGTTTTAAATGTCTAGTAGAATTCCCCAGGGAAGCCATCAGGTCCAGGGCTTTTATTTGTTGGGAGATTTTTGATCACTGATTTCGATTTCTTCACTAGTTATGGGTCTGTTCAAATTTTCTATCTCTTCCCGTGTGAATTTTGGTAGTGAGTGTGTGTTTAGGAATTTGTCCATTTCTTCTAAGTTGTCCAATTTATTGGTATATAATTTTTCATAGTATTCCCTGATAATTGCTTGTATTTCTGAGGGGTTGGTTGTAATAAGTCCATTTTCCTTCATGATTTTGTCTATTTGGGTGCTCTCTCTCTTCTTTTTGAGAAGCCTGGCTAGAGGTTTGTCAGTTTTGTTTATTTTTTCAGAAAACCAATTCTTGGTTTCATGGATCTGTTCAATTGTTTCTTTGGTCTCTATGTTGTTTGTTTCTGCTCCCATTTTTACTATTTCTCTTCTTCTACTGGGTTTGGGGTGCTCTTGTTGCTCTGCCTCTAGTTCTTTTAGGTGTTCTGTTAGATTTTGTACTTGNGGCTTTTTCTTATTTCTTGATATAGGCCTGGATTTCATTGTACTTTCTTCTTAGGTCTGCCTTTGCCACATCCCATAGAGTTTGGATTGTTGTATTTTCATTTTCATTTGTCTCCATATATTTTTTAATTTCTTCTCTAATTGCCTGATTGGCCCATTCTTTAGTAGGGTGTTCTTTAACCTCCATGTTTTTGGAGGTTTTCCAGACTTCTTCCTGTGATTGACTTCAGTTTCATAGCATTGTGATCTGAAAGTGTGCATGCTATGATCTCAATTCTTTTATATTTATTGAGGGCTGCTTTATGTCCCAGTAAGTGATCCTTCTTGGAGAATGTGCCATGCGCACTTGAGAAGAAAGTGAATTCCATGGCCTCAGAATGTAGAGTTCTAAATATATCTGTCATATCCATCTGGTCCAGTGTTTCATTCAAGTCCATTGTTTCTTTAGTGATATTCTTTCTGGTTGATCTATCCATTGCTGTAAGTGGAGTATTAAAGTCTCCTACTATTAGCACATTCTTATCTATAAGATTGTTTCTGTTTGTGATTGTTTTAAATATTTAGGTTTTTCCATATTCGGTGCAGAGACATTTATAATTGTTAGTCCTTCCTGATGGATAGACCCTGTAATTATTATATAATGCCCTTCTTCATCCCTTGTGACTGTCTTTAATTTAAAGTCCAGTTTGTCTGATATAAGTATAGCCACTCCAGCTTTCTTTTGACTTCCCGTAGCATGATATATATTTCTACATCCCCTTACTTTTAACCTGAAGGTATTTTCCAGTCTAAAATGCGTTTCTTGGGGCGCCTGGGTGGCTTAGTCAGTTAAGCGTCCGACTTTCACTTAGGCCATGATCTTGCTGTTCGTGGGTTCGAGCCCCGCGTCAGGCTCTGTGCTGACTGCCAGCACAGAGCCTGGAGCCTGTTTCAGAGTCTGTGTCTCCCTCTCTCTCTGACCCTCCCCTGCTCATGCTGTCTCTCTCTCTCCTAGAAATAAATAAAAATATTAAAAATAAAAAAATAAAATGTGTTTCTTGTAGACATCAGATAGATGAATTTTGTTTTTTTATCCATTCTGCTACCCTATGTCTTTTGATTGGAGCATTCAGCCCATTTACATTCAGTGTTATTATTGAAATATATGTGTTTAGAGTCATTGTGTCGTTTGTGGGATTCATGCTTGTGGTGGTGTCTCTAGCATCTTGCATTCCTTGCAACATTTCCCTCAGAGAGTTCCCCTCTGGATTTTGTAGGGCTGGTTTAGTGGTGACAAATTCTTTCAATTTTTGTTTATTTGGAAAGACTTTTATCTCTCCTTCTATTCTGAATGACAGGCTTACTGGATGAAGGATTCTTGGCTGCATATTTTTTCCGTTCATCACATTGAAGATCTCCTGCCATTCATTTCTGGCCTGCCAAGTTTCAGTAGATAGGTCTGTCACCACTCTGATAGGTTTCCCTTTGTATGTTCGGGCCCTTTTCTCCCTAGCTGCTTTCAAAATTCTCTCTTTTCCTTATATTTTGCCAGTTTCACTATGCTATGTCGTGCAGAAGATCGATTTAAGTTAATGTCTGAGGGGAGTTCTCTGTGCCTCTTGAATGTCAGCGTCTACTTCCCTCCCCAGGTTGGGGAAGTTCTCTGTTATAATTTGTTCCAGGACACCTTCAGCACCTTTCCCTCTCTCTTCCTCTTCTGGAATTCCTATGATACGGATATTGTTCCGTTTGATTGTATCGCTGAGCTCTCGAACTCTTCTTTCGTGTTCCTGGATCAGTTTATGTCTCTTTTTCTCAGTTTCTTCTTTTTCTATAATTGTGTCTTCTAAATCACTTATTCTCCTTTCTTCCTCTTCAATCCGTGCATTGGATGCCTCCAGTTTATTATGTATCTCATTTATCGCATTTTTTATTTCATCATAACTATTTTTAAGCTCCATAGTGTTTGTGGCCATAGTTTCTCTGATGTCCTCTTTGCTTTTTTCAAGCCTTGCTATTAATTTTATGATTATTGTTTTAAATTCTTGCTCAGTTATGTTGCTTATATCTGTTTTTAGCAGTTCTTTAGCTGTCATTTCTTCCTGGAATTTCTTTGGAGGGGAATTCTTCCATTTCGTCATTTTGTTAAAAACTTGTTCTACACACGTACCCTGCGAGTTCTGCTGTATTAGATAAGGCTCTTTTGACTGTTCAGGGCCTGTCTGTCCTGGAAGTATTATTTGGATGATATCTCTTGGTTTGTCTTGTTGAGCATTTGGTTATTTTGTTTCCCTACTCACAAGTATTTGGGACTCTCCACCATGTGTAGTTTGGCTTGTTTCTTGAGGCAGCCCTCAAAATGTTTGAAGAACATTTTGAAACAGTCTTCTAATTGATTGAAGAAGGGTCTTTTCTTCCTTCCTCCTTTCCTTTCTTCAGAGTTACACCAGGGGAAGCAAACTCCACTCCTCGTCAGTTCCCTCTTGCCTCCCACACTGAGTCACAGCTTGGTGGCTGCATCTCCCCTCTGGGTTTTGCGAGGCCTGAAAGCCAAGCCCTGGCCCAGTCGGCTGCAGCGCGGGGTCAGGATTGCTGGCTGCCCTATAAATTCTTTACTCAAACCATATACTTGCTCTATTTCTTAGATGTTCAGTTGCTTTCCTGACTTTATTGTTTTCATATGTAGTTGCTTTTGCCTAAAATGCCTTTCTCTTTCCATCTCAATGTGTATTCTAATACCCAAATCAGTTGTTACTTTATTCTAGACTTTTTTCGTGATTCTCCAAGCTAGAGGTAGTTTCTCCTCCTTTGAGTACATATACGTCTTTTCTGTCTTTCTCTTATGCTGTAATTCTTTCATTTTGTATGACATCTGTTTTTGTATATTTTTAAACTCCAATTTGGATTAAGAGTTTCTAAACACATTTCTAAATGGTCTTTTTATTTTTTTGTAAAATACCAGTAACAGTGCCCTTCACATATTAGATGCTTGAGAAGTATTTTAAAATATTTTTTGTCAACATCCAGATCTGGATACTCTGTTAATTTACCTCTCTTAGGTTCTAGTGGTGCTGCTGCTGCTTCAGAGCCCTCAGCTCGACTACAAGACATAAAGATTGAAAGTCTACCAGACACTAAAGCCATTAAACAGAAAGAGGAGGTCTATAGTGAGAAGACAGTGCCTAAGGAAGCCTGGACAGAAGAACAAGAATCCTTGCAGATAGATATTGCAGGTAATGGGATTGGGGCAGGGGGCTTAGGGATGGGGGGAGTACAAGGCCAAGTGACAGAGAATGAGAGAGACAGAGAGCCTGTGTCTGGGTGTTTCCATTTTATCCTGATGGTAATATTGCCTCATGATTTAAATAGAGATCATTTTTCTTTTTCTTTCTTTCTTTCTAATTTGCTTTCTCATGCAGATCACTTCAGTGCTACTTTATGTAGGTATATGTATTGATTTGTAAAATAATTGTTACCACTGGGAAAAGATATTGTGAATATAGAAACCAGATTACAAACAAATACTTTAAGGCTGATAGTAATAGAAGTAAGGGAACATGTCTCATTACTGAAATAAGGGAAAACCTAAAATCTGAAGGCATTCCAGAAAACTATGACAAAGACAGAAAGAGCCTCAGTAAACATTTAAAAAATTATGGTAAAAAAGAACCAAGATCAGATTTATTTATGATTACCCATGGCCCCCTACTTCTTTTTTTTTTTTTTTTTTTATTTGTTTAAATTCAAGTTAGTTAACATACAGTGTTGGTTTCAGGCGTAGAACCCAGTGACTCCTCACTTCCACATAATACCTAACATTCATCCCAACAAGTGCCTTCCTTAATGCCTCTCACCTATTAGCCCACCCCACTCCCATATCCCCTCAAGCAACCCTCAGTTTGTTCTCTGTTTAAGAGTCTCTTAGGGTTTGCCTTCCTCTTTTTTATCTTATTTTTTTACCCATAAAAAATATGTTCTTCTGACATAAAAGACCATATAGAACATAAGTTCTTCATAGATTTTGGATGCTGACTTTTATCCAATAGGTCATTTGCAAATATCATTTCCTAGTTCATTGGGTGCCTTTTAGTTTTTCTGATTCCTTTGCCGTGCAGAAACTTTTTATCTTGATTAGGTCCCAGTAGTTCGTGTTTGCTTTTGTTTCCCTTGCTTCGGGAGACATGTCAAATAAGTTGCTGTGTCCGAGGTCAGTGAGGCTGTTTCTTGTTTTTTCCTGTAGGGTTTTGATGGCTTTCTATCGTACATTTAGGTCTTCTATCCATTTTGAGTTTATTTTTGTGTATGGTATAAGAAAGTGGTCCAGGTTCATTCTTCTGCGTCCAGTTTTCCCAAAGCCATTTGCTAAAGAGATTGTATTTTTTTCATTGGATATTCTTTCCTGCTTTGTCAAAAATTAGTTGGCCATACATTTGTGGGCCCATTTTCGGGTTCTCTATTCTGTTCCATTGATCTCTGTGTCTGTTTTTGATGATTACAGCTTTGTAATATAGGCTAAAGTCTGGAATTGTGATGCCTCCAGCTTTGGTTTTCAACTTTACTTTGACTCTTCAGGGTCTTTTCTTGTTCCATACAATTTTTAGAATTGTTTGTTCTAGCTCTGAAGAATGCTAGTGTTATTTTGATAGGGATTGCATTGAATGTGTAGATTGCTTTGGGTACTATCAACATTTTAACAGTATTTATTCATCCAATCCATGAGCTTGGAATGTTTTTCCATTTCTTTGTGTCTTCTTCAGTTTTTTTCGTAAGCTTTCTAAGTTATAGTATTTAAAATATAAAAGTTACTTCTAAAAGAGTTAAAATCAATCCATAAAATATCCAAAATATGTAGAAAAATGGTAAGAGTAACAGGAGAGTAAAGGGAGGAAAAAAAAGTAAGTTTGTAATAAAAGAAAAAATATTATAAAATAGAGAATGGAAGACATATAAGACAGTATAGACATTTATGGGATAAATTGATTTTAAAAAATCTTCTCAAATTAGGTTTAAAAACAGAGTTCCATGCTATATAGCAGACAATTGAAAATAAAGGAAAACTAAAGATATATTTAAAAGAAATATGAAGACATGATATTAATATAGACCACACCCCAATTGTTGCAGATTGAATTAAGGACAAATATTTTTTTAATATAATTTATTATCAAGTTGGCTGATATACAGTGTATTCAGTGTGCTGTTGGTTTTGAGGGTGGATTCCCATGATTCATCACTTACATACAGCGCCCAGTGCTCATCCCAACCAGTGCCCTCCTCAGTGCCTATCACCTGTTTTCCCCTCTCCACTGTGCCCCCATCAACCATCAGTTCTCTGTATTTAAGAGTCTCTTATGGTTTGCTTCCCTCCCTCTCTTAAGGAGGAATATTTTTATACTGATTTGCGGTCCACAAAGAGGCTATTCCACATAACTCTTTAACCATGAATTAGCATAAAAATGTATGTAAAATGGAAATGAAAAGATGCTTAACTAGGGAGAAGGAATTTTGCTTGGAGAAATGGACAATACAGAATAGTAGTAGAGAAGTTGAATATACATGCTTAGCTCATGAGAGATCATAGAAATGAAATTATTTATAAAAAGCATAGTTGAAAATACATCCTGGAATAATACAAATAATGAGGTTGATTATAGATATGTATAAATGTTTATATGCTTTAAAAAACACTTTATTTTTTATTTATTTATTTTTTTTACAAATAGTTTATTGTCAAATTAGTTTCCACATAACACTCAGTGCTCATCCCCAAAGTGCCCTCCTCCATGCCCATCCCCCCCTCCCCCCCACATCCATCAGTCCTCAGTTTTTGTCAGCATTCAAGAGTCTCTCATGGTTTGCCTCTCTCCCTTTCCCCCACCATTTCCGCCCTTCTTCTCCCGCTTGTTCCTCCGTCAAGTTCCTCCTAATCCTCCTATACGTGCAAACATATGATATTTGTCCTTCTCTGCCTGACTTATTTCGCTCAGCAGAACACCCTCAAGGTCCATCCATGTTGCTACACATGGCCAGATTTCATTGTTTCTCATTGCCATGTAGTATTCCATGGTATAGATAAACCACATCTTCTTGATCCATTCATCTGTGGATGGACACTTAGGCTCTTTCCATGTTTTAGCTATAAAAAACACTTTAAAACTTTTCAAATGCCAATAGAACCTTTGCAGAGAGCTTTATTGATATATAATCCACACACTATGCAGTTCACCCATTTAAACTGTATAATTCAATGGTTTTTACCCTATTAGGTATGTGCAGCCGTCAACACCGTGGATTTTAGAATGTTTTCATCACCTCAGGAACAAATCCTGTACCCTTAGCTTTCATACCTCTACCTCCTCAACACCTCCTCAGCACCACTAATCTACTTTGTCTCTGTAGATTTTTCTATTCTGGACCTTAATACGATAATTAGCTAATATGGAATCATGCAGAACTTAGCATGATATTTTTAAAAAGTTCATAATAGGGGCTCCTGGGTGGCTCAGTTGGTTAAGCGTCCTACTTCGGCTCAGGTCATGATCTCACAGTTCGTGGGTTCGAGCCCTGCGTCAGGCTCTCTGCTGACAGCTAGCTCAGAGCCTGTCTTCGGATTCTGTATCTCCCTCTCTCCCTCTGACCCTCCCCCGCTCACGCTGTCTCTATCTCTCTCTCTCAAAAATAAATAAAACATTAAAAATAAAAATAAAAGGTTCATATAAGTTATAAAATATATCAATACTTTATCCATTTTAGTGGCTGAAGAATATTCCATTTTATGTATATGCCACATTTTGTTTGTTCATTTGCCCATTGATGGATAATTTGGGTTGTTTCTACCCTTTGGCAATTATGAATAATCCTTCTGTACAAATATTTATGTACAAGTTTTTGTATGGACGTATGTTTTCATTTCTCTTGAGTGTATACCTAGGAATAGAATGGCTGGGTCATGTGATAACTTTATATTTAATCATTTAAGGAATTCTCAGACTGTTTGCCAAAGTTGCTGCATTGTTTTACATTCCCACTAGTAATGTATGAATATTCCAGTTTCTCAACAATGACACTTATTATCTCACTTTTTGATTGTACCCATTCTAATCGGTATAAACTGGTATCTCATTTTGCTTTTGATTTGCATTTCTTTCATGTCTAATGATGTTGAATATCTTTTGTGTGCTTATTGGCCAGTTGTACATTTTCCTAAGAGAAATAATAATTCAGAAGTTGATGTGGTTTTCATTTGGGTTATTTCTCCTTTTATTGAGTTATAAGATTTATTTGTGTATTTCAGATACATTTTTTCTATCAAATTTTTGATTTGCAAACATGTTCTCCCACTTTGTGGGTTGTCTTTTCACTTTTTCGATGATATCCCTTAAAGTGGCAAAGTTTTGAATTTTGATGAAGTCTGTCTCTTTTGGTTTTTGTTGCTCACGTTCTTGGTGTCATACCAACAATCCTTTGCCAAATCCAAGCTCATGGAGATTTGTCTCTATGTTTTCTTCTAAAGGTTTTATAGTTTTGGTTTAATTTTTATGTCTTTGATCCATTTTGAGCTAATTTTTGTATATGGTGTGAGATAAGGGTCCAGCTTCATTCTCTTCCATGTGGCTCTAGAGTTTTCCCAGCACCCTTTGTTAAAAAGACTTCGTCTTTCTTCATAAAATGGGCTTGGCACCCTTATCAAAAATCAGTCGACCATAGATAGCCTGGATTTATGTCTGGGCTCTCTATTCTATTCGACTGATCTTTAGGTCTCTCCCTGTGTCAGTTCCACACTGTGGTGATAACTATAACTTTGTAGCTGAAATTGGGAAGTGTTAGTCCTCTAACTTTGTCTTACTTTACAGAATTGTGTTGGCTATTTTATTCCATGTGAATTTTAGAATCAGCTTGGCAATTTCTATAAAGAAATCAGCTAGAATTCTGGTATGGATTGTGTTAAATCTGTGATCATTTTGGGAACTATTGCCTTTTAAACAATATTAAGCCTTCCATTCTGTGAAAATGGGATATTTCTCATTTCTTTAGATTTTCTTTAATTTCTGTCCACAACATTTTATAGCTTTCAGAATAGGAGTTTGCACTTTTTCATTAAATTTATTCCTAAATATTTTAATTTTGTTTGATGCTATTATCAATAGAATGATTTAATTTCTTTTTTGTTAGTTGTTGAGAGAGCGAGCATGCACTAGTGGGCGGGGGGGGGGCAGAGAGAGGAGAACAGAGGATCCAAAGTGGGTTCTGCACTGACAACAGCAAGCCTAATGAGGGGCTCAGACTCATAAACCGTGAGATTGTGACCTGAGCTGAAGTCAGATGCTCAACTGACTGAACCACCCACGTGCCCCTAGTAGTGCTAATACAAATTTTTTTATATATTCCGTAGGACTTTCTAGATGCAAGACCATGTCATCTGTAAATGTAGTTTTACTTCTTCCTTTGCAATCTGCATGTCCTTCTCCCCCCACCCTCACCCTCACTTCTAATTACCCTGGCTAGTATCTCCAGTACAATGTTAAATAGAAGCGGCAAGGGTAGACATCTTTGTATATTCCTGTCTAAGGGCAGACATCCTGTCTTTAAATATTGAATATGATTTTAGATGTGGGTTTTTCATAGGTGCTCTTTATCAGATTGAGGAAATTTCCCTCTATTCCTAGTTTGTTAAGCGTTTTTATCAAGAAAGGGGTTAGATTTTGTCAAATGCTTTTTCTCTGTTCTTTGAGATGAACACGTGAGTTTTGCTTTTTATTCTTTTGATATTTGGATGTTGAACCAACCTTGTATTTGTGGGATAAATCTCACTTGGTGAAGGTGTATTAATATTTTTTATATGTTGCTAGATGTTTGCTGGTATTTTGTGGAGGCTTTTTGTGTCTATATTGATAAGAGATATTGGTCTGTAGTTTTCTTTTGATGTCCTTTTTGGGTTTTGTTATTACGGTAACACTAGCCTCATAAAATGAATTGGGAAGGGTTCCCTTCTCATTATTCTTGTGAAAAATTAGTGTTAAAACTTTAAATGTTTTGTAGGATTCAAGGGTAAAGCCATCTGGTCCTGGACTTTATTTTTGTAGGTAATTTTTTTAAATTACTAACTCAGACACTTCAGTTGCTTTCAGTATGTTCAAATTGTCTATTACTTCTTGAGTCATTTTTAGTGGTTTGGATTTCTAGGAATGGAATTTGTCCATTTCATTTTAAGTTATCTAATTTGTTGGCATACATAGTTCATAGTATTCCTTTATAATCCTTTTTATTTCTTCAAATAAAGTATATTTATTAGCAACAGATTGGTAGTAAAGTTTTTTTCTTTCATTTTTGATGTGAGTCTTCTCAGAATTTTTTCTTGTTTAATCTAGCTAAAGTTTGTCTATTTTGTTTATCTTTTTTTGTTGATCTTTTGTTAATTTTTTTTTTTTAATGTTTTATTTATTTCTAGGAGAGAGAGAGACAGCGTGAGCAGGGGAGGGTCAGAGAGAGAGGGAGTCACAGACTGAAACAGGCTCCAGGGTCTGAGCTGGCAGTCAGCACAGAGCCTCATGCGGGGCTCGAACCCACAAACTGCGAGATCATGACCTAAGCGAAAGTCGGACACTTAACCGACTACGCCACCCAGGCGCCCCATGTTGTTGTTGATCTTTTGTGAGAACCAACCTTTGGTTTCAATTATTTTTTTTCCTTTTTTATTCTCTCTTTGATTAGTTTCCATTATGATTTTTATAATTTTCTTCTTTCTATTGCTTGCTTTAGTTTTAATTTGCTCTTTTTCCAATGCTTACAGTGGAAGGTTAGGGTTTTTTACTTCAGATCTTTCTACTTTCTTGATACAGGCACTTAGAACTGTAAATTTTCCTCCTAAGATGTAGGAGGAAAGTCTGTTGTCATTTATTAAAAGTATTTTCCTTTTTTTAGATCCCATTTTATTTTTTGTATTTTATTTATTTATTTTTTTTTTTAATTCAAGTTACTTAACGTACAGCCTAATATTGGTTTCATGAGTAGAGGCCAGTGATTCATCACTTCTATATAACACCCAGCGCTTATCTTATCACGTGCCCTCCTTTGCCCTCCTTAATGCCCATCACTCATTTAGCCCCCCACCCACCCACCCACCCAACCACTTCCTCTTCAGCAACCTTCAGCTTGTTCTGTGTATTTAAGAGTCTCATTGTTTGGCTCCCTGTTTTTATCTTATTTTTCCTTCCCTTCCCCTGTGTTCATCTCTTGAGTTTCTCAGAATCTATACCTGAGTGAAATCATATGATTTCTGACTTAATTTTCTTAGCATAATACATTCTAGTTCCATCCACATTGTTGCAAATGGCAAGATTTCAATCTTTCTGATCACCGAGTAATATTCCATTGTATTGTATACTATAGGCTTTTTATCCATTTGTCAGTTGATGGACATTGGGCTCATTCCATAATTTAGCTATTGTTGATAATACTGCTGTAAACATGGAGTGCATGTGCCCCATTGAGTCAGCATTTTTGTATCCTTTGAATAAATACCTAATAGTGCAGTTGCTGGGTCATAGTGTAGCTCTATTTTTAATTTTTTGAGGAATCTCTGTACTGTTCTTAGGAATGGCTGCACCAGTTTGCATTCCCACCAACAGTGCAAAAGTGTCCCCCTTTCCCCATATCCTGGCCAAATCTGTTGTTTCCTGAATTGGTTGTTTTAGCCATTCTGACAAGTGTGAGGTGGTGCCTCAGTGTGGTTGAAGCTTCTGCACAGCTAAGGAAACCATGAACAAAACTAAAAGGCAACCAATGGAATGAGAGAAGATAGTTGCAAATGACATTTTGGATAAAGGGTTAGTAGCCAGAATCTATAAAGAACTTACCAAACTCAACACCTGAAAAACAAATAGTCCAGTGAAGAAATGGGCAGAAGACATGAATAGACACGTTTCCGAAGAAGACATCCAGATGGCTAACAGACACATGAAAAGATACTCAACAAACTCATCACCAGAGAAATATTAAAAGTATTTTCTGATTTCTCTTGGGTTTTTTCCCCCATAAGTTATTTAGGAATGTTTTGTTTGATTTCCACATATTTGAGCTTCCCAAATCTCATTCTCCTATTGATTTCAAATTTCATTTTACCGTAGTTAGAGAACATACTTTGTACTATTTATATCCTTTTAAGTTTCCTGAGATTTGCTATATGGCCTAGCATGTGGTCTGTCCTGGCAAATATTCCATATGCATTTTAGAGGAATGTGCATTTTGCTCTCTTTAGGTAGAATGTTCTATAGATAACTATTAGGTCTAGTTGGTTTATAGTGTTGTTCAAGTTTTCTATTTCCTTGTTACTCTTCTGTCTAGTTGTTTTATCCATTTTTTTAAATGATGTTTTGAAGTCTCCAACTTTTTTTGTTTGTCTCTTTCTCCTTTCTGTTAGTTTTTGCTTCCTGTGTTTTGATGCTCTGTTATCAGGTAGATCTATGTTTATATTTTCCTCACAGATGGACTTATTTCTTTATGAAATATCCTTCTTTATCTGTAGGAACATTTTTTTTTTAGAATGTGTTTTTTAGAATCTGTTTTTTAGGATACTAGTATAGCCACTTCAGCTTTTTCATCATTGCTGTTTACATGATACATGGTTTTCCATCCTTATATTTTCAATCTACTGGTATCTTTATATTTAAAATATATGTCTTGCAGGGCACCTGGGTGGCTTAGTCGGTTAAGCGTCCGACTTGCCCTTAGGTCGTGATCTCGCGGTTTGTGGGTTCGAGCCCCGCGTCGGGCTCTGTGCTGACTGCCAGCTCAGAGCCTGGAGCCTATTTCAGAGTCTGTATCTCCCTCTCTCTCTGACCCTTCCCTGATCTCTCTCTCTCTCTCTCTCTCTCTCCTAGAAATAAATAAAAATATTTTTAGAAAAAAAAATAAAATATATGTCTTGTAGACAGCTTATAATTGGATCATGTTTTTAAAAAAACTCACAATCTCTGCTTTTTAATTAAATTGTTTAATCCGTATATGTTATTATTGATATAGTTGAATTTATACCCTCCATTTTACTTTTAGTTTTATATATATCTATAACTGGCAAGATGGTAGACTAGCTATCCTGAAAAACTCCCTTGAAGAAAATAATGAGAATGCTATCCTGAAAAACTCCCTTGAAGAAAATAATGAGAATGCTAGATAAAAATATCAAAACTATCTTTTAAAACTTATCCGAGTTGACATGAAAATTAAGCATCTTTGGGTCCCAAAAATAAAATGAAAGCAGGAACCCACCCTAGACATAATTAAGCACCAAAGCAGACTGTCACTGTAAGGGTTTCAGCTGAAGTCTGTAGATCTGGGATTTATTTTTAAGGTCTACATGAACTTGGGAACAAAATACAGAACTTAGGGCACATCCATAGTGAAAAAGTCCTGCTTAAAGCTGGGTTTCCAGGAGGCTGCAATCCATTAAAAGAATAAATAAGATACAGACACATCCATGCAGAAGAGTAAAGCAAGGAAACTTGCCTGTCTTAACCTTAGTAACAGGTTTGGAGAAAGAAGGCAGTGACAGATTCATCCTGAGAATTTGTAACTGCAGTATTCTTCAGAGGAGTAAACATTTGGAAACAACCTAAACATCTAGTTAAATTATGATATATCAAATCAGTTAATATAAAATGTTTGCATATGCATAATTTTTTTTCATTGAACACATGTTTTTGCATTACTTGACAGCATTTTATCTAAACGAGTATAAAAAACTTGCTTAATAGTTACTGTTGGAAAGTGGCCTGGAGGTTGAGGGATAGCAGGGAGACCTTTTTCACCTTAAATTCTCTGCATTACTTTAACATGAGCATGTTTAACTTAATTTTTAAAAAGTAGCAAATCATATTTTTAATATACTTTAATGCATTTGGGGAGAGTTTTGCAAATGCTGTGTATAAAACTAATGCATTATTATGGGGCGCCTGGGTGGCTTAGTCGGTTAAGCGTCCGACTTTCGCTTAGGTCATGATCTCGTGGTTTGTGGGTTCCGGCCCCGCATCGGGCTCTGTGCTGACTGCCAGCTCAGAGCCTGGAGCCTGTTTCAGTCTGTGACTCCCTCTCTCTCTGACCCTCCCCTGCTCGTGCTGTCTCTCTCTCTCTCTCCTAGAAATAAATAAAAATATTAAAAAAAAAAAAAAAAAAACTAATGCATTATCAGGATAGACAACCACCTCAGCTGATTTGACCTTTACTCAAAGAAGTACCATGAGATAAGGTTGCGTAGTCTCGTTGTTTGTAGAGCCCTTTATACTCAACGAATTCAGCTTGCTCATTTTCTATTCTTTACCATATATTTTACATCAGTCCCAAGTCAGTGAGACTGTGTTGTTTGATAATACTGATACTGGAAAACAAATACATTTTACAGTAATGTTACCTATTTCCTCATTCTTTTACTTTTGCTTTATTTTTTAATGTATTCTAGCTAGCCCTTTGAAATTTTGCTTCTTTTATTCTGTTGCTGTGGTATCCTTCCTGAAATACAGCCATAATCTTGTTAATTCCTCTGCTCAAAATGGTATACTGGTGCCTAATTTCCATTAAGAATAAATTTTTTTTAAATGTTTTATTTATTTCTAGGAGAGAGAGAGAGAGACAGCGTGAGCAGGGGAGAGTCAGAGAGAGAGGGAGTCACAGACTCTGAAACAGGCTCCAGGCTCTGAGCTGGCAGTCAGCACAGAACCCGACGCGGGGCTCGAACCCACGAACAGCGAGATCATGACCTAAGCGAAAGTCGGACGCTTAACCGACTAAGCCACCCAGGCGCCCCGCATTAAGAATAAATTTAAAGTCCTTAGCCTCATGTTCCAAGCTTCAAATAATTTGTCCTCAAATTCCTACCTGCTTTCCTTCCTTCCCCCCCTTTCTTTCTTCCTTTCCTTCAATAATCTTATTATGGAAAGAACACTGACCGTGAGATCTACCTTCTTAACAAAATTTTAAATGTACAGTACATTATTATTGACTATAGGTACAGTGTTATACAGCAGATCTCTAGAACTTACTCATCTTGCTTTGACTGAAACTTTATGCCCATTGATTAGTAATTCTCCATTTCATACCCTTCCCCCCAATACCCTGGCAGCCACTATTCCATTCTTTGATTTTGTAAATTTGACTAAGATCTTTCATATATGTGAAATCATACAGTATTGATCTGTGGCCATCTTATTTCACTTAACATAATGTCCTTAAGGTTCATCCATTATGTCACATACTGCAGAATTTCCTTCTTTTTATAGATATATACTATATTTTCTTGATCTTTTGATATTTAGTTTGCTTCTACATTTTGATTATTGTTAACAGGGCTGCAGTGAACATAGGAGTGCTTATATCCCTTTGAGATCTTAAGATCCTGATTTCAATTCTATACCCATAACTGAGATTGCTGAACCATACAGTAGTACTAATTTGAATTTTTTCAGAACCTTCATACTGTTTTCCACAGCATCTACATTTGGCATTCTGACCAACACTTGATTTTGGGGTTTTTTTGATAATAGCTATCCTGATAGATATAGATGATACCTCATGTGGTTTTGATTTGCATTTCCTTGCAAAGATTGATAAGACTAGTGAGTGATGTTGATCATTTTTCATCTTCCTATTGACCATTTATGTATCTTCTTTGAGGAAATGGCTATTCAAGTTCCCTTTGCCCAATTTTTCAATTTGATTATTTTTTTACTATTGAGTTGTATGAGTTCTTTATATATTTTGGAGATCAACTTCTTATCAGAATATAGTATGCACATATTTTCTATTATTTCATATATTGCCCTTTCACTTGGCTGGTTATTTCTTTCCTTTGCAGTTAGAATTTTTTTAAAAAAAAAAAACCTTTTTTTTTAATGAGGGGTATTTTTCTTTTTAAGTTTATTTATTTTGAGAGAGAGAGCAGGGGAGGGGCAGAGAGAAGATGAGGGAGAGAATCCCAAGCAGACTTCGCACTGTCAGCACAGAGCCTGATGTGGGGCTCGAATTCATGAACCATGAGATCATGACCCAAGCTGAAATCAAGAATCAGCTATTTAACTGATTGAGCCACCCACATGCCCCAATTGCATAGAAGCTTTGTAGTTTAATGTAGTTCCACTTATTTTTGTTTTTGTTGCTTGTGCTTTTAAGGTTATATCCATGAAATCATTCCCAAAATCAGTGTCATGAAGCTTTTCCCCTTTGTTTTCTTCTAGGTGTTTTGTAGTTTCAGGTCTTACATTTAAGTCTATAATCCATTTTGAGTTTACTTTTGTGTATGGTGTAAGGTAAGGATGCATTTTATTCTTTTGCATATAGGTATCTAGTTTTCTAACACCATTTGTTGAAAAGCCTGTTCTTCCCCTCTGTGTATTTTCAGCACTCTTGTCCAAGATCAGTTGACAATATATGGGTGGATTTATTTTTGAGTTTTCTATTCTGTTCTATTGGTTCCAAGTAACCTTTTCTACCTTATTTTATCTATTCCCTTTACTTTGTAAATAGTATTGAGCCACACAGACTAAAATGTTTACACTCAATTATTTGTTCAGTGTGTCTCCACTTTGATGCTTTTGCTCATACTACTTGATGAAGTGAGGGGAAAGGCCATCATGATTGGAATATAATTATCAAGGAGGAGAGTGATGCATGGTGAGGTACATGTACACCTTGTAAAGGAATTTGGGTTTTGTTCTAAGAGTAAGAGAAAGTTGTTAAACAAAAAATGACAGGTCCAGTTTATATTTTTAAATATTACTATTTGAAGAAGAGATTGGAAGAAGATAGGAATGGATGCCCTTTTTTCCCCTTTTTTTTTTTTTTGCCTGATTGCTCTGCCCAGGACTTCCTGTCATATGTTGAATAAAAGTGGCCACAGTGGACATCTTTGTCTTGCTCCTGATCCTAAAGGAGAAGCTTTCATCTTTTTAACATTGAGTATGATGTGAGCTATGGTCTTGTCATATATGGCCCGTATTTTGTTGAGGTACATTCCTTCTGTGCCTGTTTTGTTGAGAGTTTTTATCATGAATGTATTTTGAATTTTGTCAGATGATTCTTCTGCATCTGTTGAGATGATACATGATTTTTATCCTTCATTTTGTTAATTTGGTATATCACATTGATTTGTGGATTTGAACCATTCTTGAATCCCTAGAATAAATCCCACTTGATGATGATGTATGATCATTTTTATATATTGTTGAATTTGGTTTGCTAATATTTTTGTTGAGGATTTTTGCTTTACATTCATTAGGGATATTGCTTTTAATTTTCTTTTCTTGTAGTGTCCTTGTCTGGGTATCAGGGTAATGCTGGTCTCATAAAATGAGTTTGGAAGTGTTCCCTCCTCTTGTACTTTTGAAGGACCTTGAGAAGATTTTGTATTTTATTTTATTTTATTTATTTTTTAATGTTTTTATTTATTTCTGAGAGAGAGACACACACACACACACACAGCATGAGCAGGATAAGATCAGAGAGAGAGACACAGAATCTGAAGCAGGCTCCAGGCTCTGAGCTAGCTGTCAGCACAGAGCCCATTGCGGGGCTCAAACCCATGAACCATGAGATCATAATCTGAGCCAAAGCCGGACACTTAACTGACTGAGCCATCCAGGCGCCCCAAAAGATTTTGTATTTTAAATGTTTGATGGAATTTACCAGTGAAGCCATCTGGTCCTAGGTTATTTGTTCGGAGGTTTGAAAGTCTTTTAATACTTTAGATATAAAAGCAGACCCCATGTATTTTACTGTATTCTGGGGAAATTGTTTTAGGGATTCTCAGAGTATTTAATGAAAACTCTGGTTGCCCGTAATCTGTAGTGTGGGAGGAAAGGATCCCATAGCTCCAAGTGTTACTTTGTTGCATGTAAATGGTAAATGTTTTTGTTTCTACTCATGATTTGGAACTCCAGAAATGTGTATATTAGTGTTAGGGTTTGTAATTGTAAGATTTTCTTATGCCTAAAACTGCCCTTTTTGATGAAGAATAATGACTGTCAAAATCTGAAGATGAAGGTGGTAACTTTTATGTGAGGTTTATTTTACCACTATAAAAAAAATGGGGGAAAATGTAAAGATGGTTCAGAGAAAGGAATTTTAAAAATCTCTAAGACGGGAGTTTTGTTTTTTTTTTTAATCCCACCATTTACTGATGATGAAAATGAAGTCTCAGGTGTCTTAGCTGAAAATAAGGTTAACAATACCTATCTCTCCATTTTATCAACGAGATTGAATTAAAAGGAAAAAAGACAGATATAGAGCACATATCATACTCCCCGCATGCCAGGCAGTTAATACGTAGCAGTTTCTGTTACAATCCAGAGAAGTAAAGTGCCTTTCTAAGGTCACACAGCCAGTCTATGGCAGAATCTAGCCCAGAATCCAAGTCTTTTGACTCTTAGTCCCTTCAAGTTTTATTGTGCCAATCTAGTCCATAGACACACAACTGGAACCCTTTGTGCAGGCAGTGAATTTTCTGAGACTGCTCTTTCCTTAGGTCTTTTTCTATATCTAAAGAATTAAGTATGGATACTGTTTTGTTTTTCATTTTTTTAAGGTTTATTTATTTTTGAGAGAGAGAGAGAGCATAAGCAGGGGAGGGTCAGATAGAGAGAGGGATGCAGAATCTGAAGCAGGCTCCAGGCTCTGAGCTGTCAGCACAGAGCCCAATACCGGGCAAAACTCACAAACCATGAGATCATGACTTGAGCTGAAGTCGGATGCTTAACCGAATGAGCCACCCAGGCGCCCCTAAGGGTGAATACTATTTTCTAAAGGGAATACAAATATTTTGAAAATCTTTTTCTTTCTCCTTTTCAGAGTCCAGACGTCATTCAGAATTTGAAAATACTACCCACTCTGTCTTCAGGTCAGCCAAATTTTACTTTCATCATCCAGTGCACCTACCAAGTGATCAAGATGTTTGCCATGAATCCTTAGGGAGGAGTGTTTTCATGAGACATTCTTGGAAAGATTTCTTTCAGCATCATCCAGACAAACGAAGAGAACACACTTGTCTTCCTTCCCCTCATGAAAATGGGGAAAAGACCAAGGCAGATTATACCAGAATAGAGAGCCTCAGTATCAACCTAAACTTGGAAAACAAAGAAGTGACGCATCCAGCTAAAAGTCAGGCTAGAGATTATCCAAAAAGTGACAAACAAATGAATGATCCAAAAAGGGATCATAAGTTCACCCCAGACCTAACAACTCAGCACACTGTGAGTTTGAATGAACTCTGGAATAAGTATCAGGAGCGACAGAAACAAAAGAAACCTCCCGAGTTCAGTGACAGAAAAGAACTGTCCTTGGTGGAGCGACTTGATCGTTTGGCTAAACTTCTTCAGAATCCCATCACATATTCCCTCTGGACCTCTGAAAGCACACAAGACGATAGCAGAGGGGAACGGGATATTAAGCAACAGCAGAAAATCAAGCTTCAGAAAAAGAAGCGGCATAAGGGCCTCGAGAAATGCCATAAAAACACAGGAGATCTTAAAAAAAGCAAGGCGCTTTCTACCCATCAAGCTGAGAAGCCCAATCAGATTAAAATTGAACAGATTAAATTTGATAAGTATATCCTGAGAAAACAGCCAGATTTTCGTTACGTAAACAACACTTCCTCAGATTCTAGACCCTCTGAGGAAAGTGAGCTGCTCACAGACACTGCCACCAACATCCTTTCCACCACCAATTCTCCTGTGGAATCTGATATCTTGACCCAAACAGATAAAGAGGTGACTTTGCAGGAGAGGAGCAGCTCTGTTTCCACCATTGACACTGCCCGACTGATCCAAGCTTTTGGCCATGAGAGAGTTTGCCTGTCACCCAGACGCATTAAATTATACAGCAGCATTACTGACCACCAGCGGAGATACCTTGAGAGGCGGAGCAAGAAGAATAAGAAAGCATTGAATACAGGTCATCCCCAAATGACTTCTGAGCACACCAGAAGGAAACACATCCAGGTACATGGCTACAAATTCCGTCTGGCAATGTGACTGCCTTTTTCATGGACTTTTTAGTTAAGCTTTTGCACACAGGTGAAAGAAAAGCCAATTGCCCTTTCCTCACTATAACATTTCGTACCAACTGGAAAAGAGTGAGAAAGTGTAGTACAGTGCTATTGTGAGTTGTCATTCTTTTCTTCAACAATCAGTTACGACGAAGGGCTTTGCCTGCTAAATACTTCAAATCTGCAAAGTGTACCCCTGCCACAGGGGTGCTTCCAGTTTAGGACTACCTCCATTCTGAACAATAGTGCCTGGCCTTTTCTGTTTGTTTAGGGGTTTTTTTGCTTATTTATTCCTCCCTGTCTTTCAAGAAATTTTGAGGTGCTTTTAAACACATACACAGATATACACATATACAAATATACCGACACATGCACATGTAAGTAATACAATAATGATTTTTTTGAGTAAGTGAAGAATTATAATGATAGAAAATTCAGTTAAAGCCAGTGAGGGCTGAGCTACAACATGATTTTTAAAAGATAAATAAATGAAGAATTGTGAGTGATGGGAAGACAAGTTGAAGCCAGAAAGGAGATAAATAAATATACCTTGTGGATATGGTTGCCAGAAGTGAGCCACACATTTTGCTCTATGTTTTCTAGCACTTGGTGTTGCTACAACTTTGTGATCAATTACATAATAAGTCTCTGATATAAAAACTAAGTTTTCAAAAGCATTATAAATATTTCTGATACTGAGACCTAAGAGAAATTTCTCTCATCTGTTCTCATAAAGAAAGCTCCACAGTGTATGTAAGAGTCCTCAATAGCATCCTTAACAAGAAATTCAGTAACAACATCCATAAGGTTAATATGACCATTAAGTTAGGGAGCTTCAGTAAAGGCAGATTTCAAGGGGGCAGCAAATGCAAACTATTCCTTTAACCCAAGAATAAAATGTAGGGTATCTAGAGGAGTGTTCTCCAGAGAGGGATGCTTACAGCATGGGCCACTAGAGGATAGACCAAAAAATGATGGATTTATATTTATTTTTCTCAACCTTTTAAAATTTATATTTCTGTATATGTTTTATAACCTAAATAGAGCCATAATTTATAACATAAATAAATATCTACTTTTATAATTTGTGCTCAAAAATATTTAATCAATAGACCTGCATGATCAAAAAAACTTAGAGATCACTAGTCTAGAGGCAAGACAAGACATTGAGACAGTTTACCATAAATATTTTTTTCTCATAATTGAGTCTTTGGTAGGTATTAAATGATAGTGATTCCATATATTAATAGTACAATATGACTTTTCAAAGTAGGCAAAAAATTGTCCCATGGAGGAGATAGGGAAAAAAGATCTCAGTAGAGGGTTTGGGTGTGTGTGGTAAAACCCATATACTTCACATTCATAAAGTTTACAGTTTTAACCATTTTAAAGCATACAGTTCAGTGACACTGAGTATATTCACAGTGTTTTATGTATCACTACTATCCAGTTCATGCACTTTTTCATCACTCCAGTAGAAACTTCATAACCATTAAGCAGTCGCTCTCTATTCCCCTCCCACCAGCCCCAACAACCACGAACTACTTCTGTCTCCGTTGCCTGTTGTTCTGTGCATTTCATAGAAATGGAATCATACAATATGTGATCAAGTCAGACTTCTGTCACTTTAACATATTTTTGAGGTTCATCCGTGGCCTAGCATGTATCAGTACTTTATTGCTTTATATGGGTGAATAATATTCCATTGCATGTATATACTACATTTTATTTATCTCTTCGTCTGTTTATGGACATTTAGGTTGTTTCCATCTTTTGGCTACTCTAAAAAGAGCAGATAAGAACATTTGTATGCAAGTTTTTGTTTGAACACCTGTGTACAGTTCTTTTGATTATATACTAAGGAGTGAAAGTACTGGGTCATATGGTAATTCTGTGTTTAGCCTATTGAGTAACCACCAAACTGTTTTCCATAATGGATACACCATTTATATTCCTACCAGCGAAGTCTGAGCACCCCATTTTTTCCACACTTGCCAGCACTTTTTATTTATCTGGTTTTATGGCTTGTGTGTCTGTATGGGGTTTTTGTTGTTGTTGTTGTTGTTGTTGTTGTTGTTTTGCCATGCTAGTAGGTATGAAGTGGAATCTCCTACTTAATGTCATTTTGATTGTGGTTTGATTTGTTTTTCCCTTTTCTAATGATGATAAGCATCTTTTCCTGTGCTTGTTGGCCATATATATATATCTTCTTTGGAGAAACGTCTATTCAGGTTTTTGCCCTCTTATAATTGTCATTTTGAATTGCAAAAGTTCTCTATTTATTCTGGATTGTAGATTCTTATTGGGTATGTAAAGTATTTGCTTCCATCCTCTGGGTTGTCTTTTCACTCACTTATTACCATCCTTTGATCCACAGTAGTTTACTTTTAATGAAGTCCTATTGTTTTTTTTTTGTTGCTTGTGTTTTTAGTGTCCTATCTAAGAAACCACTGCCAAATCCAGAATCTTGTCCCTATTTTTAAGAATTTTTGATTTGCATATTTGATGTGTATTGGGTTAATATTTGTATATGATATAAGGTAAGGGTGAAACATCATTCTTTTCCACATGGATACCCACTTGTCCTGGCACCACTCATTGAAGACACTATTCTTTCCCCATTGAATGGTCTTGGCACTCTTGTCAAAAATCAACTGACAATGGATGTGAAGGTTTATTTTGGAGCCCTCAGTTGCATTCCTTTGATCAACATGTCAATCCATACTCCATTACTGCAATATTTTTTATTACTGTAGGTTTGTAGTGAATTTTAAAATTGAGAAGTTTGAGTTCTCCAATTTTATTCTTTTTCAAGACTACTTGGCTCTTTAGGCCCCTTGTATTTGCATATGAATTTTAGGATCAGCTTTTCCATTTCTGCCAAAAAAGGTCATTGGGATTTTGATATTAATTAAACATTAAATTTACAGATTGGTTTGGAGTTTATTGCCATCTTAATTAAGTCTTCCAGGCTGTGAACATGGAATATCTTAATATTTATTTAGGTTTTTAATTTCTTCCAGCAGTGTTTTGTAGTTTTCATTGTACAGATCTTAGACCTTACCTTTTTGGTTAAATTTATTCTTATTTGAATATCTTGTTCTCTTTTTTTTCATTCTTAATTGTAAGATACATATAACAAAATTTTTCATCTTACCCATTTTTAAGTGTGCAGCTTGATACATTAATATCATTGTGTAGACATCACCATCATCCATCTCAGGAATTCTTGTCATCCTGCAGACTTGAAACTCTGTACCCACTCAGACAACTCCTCATGCCACTTGATGCTCAGCCCCTGACAACTACCATTCTGCTTTCTGTCTCTGACTTTGACTACTCTAGGTACTTCATGTAAGTGGAATCATACATCATTTGTCTTTTAGTAATAGGCTGATTTCATTTAGCAAAATATCCTCAAGGTTCATCCATGTTGTAGCATGTAACAGGATTTTCTTATTTTTTAAGGGTGAATGATATTCTATTGGATGTATAAAGCACATTTTACTTATCCATTCATCTCTTAATAGTTGGGGTACTCCATCTTTTGACTATTGTGAATAATTTTGCTGTAGATATAGGGGTACAAATATCTCTTCAAGAGCCTGCTTTCAATTGGTGGGGACAGGGTGGGGGGTAATAAAGCCAGAAGTGGAATGCCGAATCATATGGAATTCACTTTTTAATTATTTAAGGAACTGCCATGTTATAGTCCCACCAACAGTGCACAGGGATTCCAGTTTCTCCATATCCTTGCCAACCCGTGTTTTGTTTTTTTATAAAAATAGTCATCCTAATGAGTGTGAAGTGGCATGTCATTGTGTTTTGATTAATAGGTCCCTAATGATTAGTGATATCAAACATCTTAATGTGCTTACTAGTTATTTGTATGTGATCTCTGGAGAAATATCTGTTCAAGTACTTTTCCTGTTTTTTAATCAAGTATTTTTTTATTATTCATTTGTAGGATTTCTTTATATGTTCTGGATATTAACCTCTTCTATCTAATTTGTAGTATTCTCTCTCATTCCATGGGCTGCCTTTTCATTCTGTTGATTTTGTCCTCAGATGCACAGACATTTTTAATTTAGATGTAATCCAGTTTATCTGTTTTTGCTTTTGGTGTCATATCCTAAGAGTTTTATGGTTTTAGGTCTCTTGTTTAGGTCTTTCGTCCATTTTGAGGTAAGTTTTTGTATATAGTGCAAAGTAAGGCTCCAAGTTCATTCTTTTGCATGTGGATATCTAGTCCCAGCACCATTTGTTGGAAAAAAGACTGTTTTCCATTGAATGGTCTTAGAAAAATTATTTGACTATCTATATCTATATCTATCTATATCTATATAGATAGTTATAGATAGTTATCTATATAGATATAGATATATGAGGGTTTATTTCAGGCTCCCTATTCTATTCTATTCTATTCTATTCTATTCTATTCTATTCTGTTCTGTTCTGTTCTATTCTCTTGGTCTTTATGTCCTTCTTTAGGCCAGTACCACACTATTTTTGGTTTACTGTATCTTTGTAATGAATTTTGAAATCAGCAAGTATAGAACCTCCAATTTGGTCTTCTTTTTCAAGACTGTTCTGGCTATTCAGAGTCCCTTGAAATTCTATACTTTTGTAAGTTTTTCTTTTCAGTGGTATTTAAGTGTAATTGTCTTCTTAATTTCATGTTTTCATTGCTTATTCCTAGTGTATAGATATACAACTAATTTTTGCATATTGGTTTTGTACCCTATAACTTTACTTAATTCATTTGTTAATCCACTTTTGTTGTGGATTCTTTAGGATTTTCTACGATCATGTCATCTGTGAATAGAAATAGTCTTACTTCCTCCTTTTCAATTTGGGTGCCCTTTATTTACTTTCTGTCTAGAACTTCCAGACCAATAGTGTCAAGTAGAAGTGGCAGACGTGTCTTGTTCCTGATCTTAGAAGGAAAACATTTAGTCTTTTACCATTGAGAATAATGTTAGCTTGAGTTTTCATATGTGACTTTTTATCATGTTAAGGAAGTTCCCTTTCTTTCCTGATGATTATCTTTACCATGAAAGTTTTGTGTTTTTTGCCAGATATATCAGCATCTATTGGGCTGATCATCTGGGTCTTTTTTTCCTTTTATTCTATTAATATGGTATAGATTGATAATCATGTATTGAAACAACCTTGCATTCCTGGGATAAATCCTTAAATATTCCTTCATCTTGATATATAATTCTTTTCATATGCTCCTGGATTCACTTTGCTAGAATTTTTAAGAGGACTTTGACATCTCTGTACAGGATATTGATCTATAGTTTTCTTGCAATACCTTTGTCTGCCTTTGGTATCAGGGTAATAACTGGCATCACAGAGTGAGTTAGGACATTGTCCCTCATTTATTTTTCAGATGAGTTTGAGAAGAATTGGTGTTAATGATTGATATTTTCTTTAAATGTGTAGTAGAATTCATCAGTGAAGCCACTGGTCATGGGTTTTTCTTTGGGGGAAAAAACTTATTACTGATTCAGTCTCTTTACTGTAAGTCGACTCAGATTTTCTATTTCTTCTTCAGTCATTTTTTTTTTTGTAGTTTGTGTGTTTATAAGAATTTATTTTTCTCTTTGGTTTTCTAGTCATATTCTGTTTATCTTCACTCTAATCTTTATTACTTCTACTTGCTTTGGTTTTAGTTTTCTCTTTTTTTCTAATCCCGTACAGTTTAAAGTTACTGATTTTAAGTTATTCTGTGTAAGTGATGAATCACTAAATCCTACACCTGATGCTAATATTACACTGTATGTTAACTAATTGGAATTTAAATAAAAACTGGGAAGGAGGGGCACCTGGGTAGCTCAGTTGGTTAAGCGTCCAACTTCAGCGTACGTCATGATCTTGCAGTTTGTGAGTTCGAGCCCCACATTGGGCTCTGCTGGTGGCTCAGAGCCTGGAGCCTGCTTCAGATTCTGTGTCTTCCTCTCTCTTTACCCCTCTCCCACTCAAATGCGCTCTCTTTTTCAAACACACAAATAAATAAAAATTAAAATTTTTTAATTCAAATATTTTAAAAAACTGGGAAGGAAAAAAATAAAAGTTTTTTTAAACATTTATTCATTTTTGAGAGACAGAGCACAAGGTAGGAGGGTCAGATAGAAGGAGACACTGAACATGAAGCAGGCCCATGCTCTTAGCTGTCAGCACAGAGGCGTGACTCAGGGCTGGAACGCATGAACTGTGAGATCAGACCTGAGCTGAGGTTGGACACTTTTCAGGTATTTACCACTATAAATTTCCTCTGAGCCCTGCTTTTGCAGATATAAATTTTTTTCTAAACTGCCTTCGCTGCATTCCGAAGTTTTTATATGTGTTTTCATTTTCATTCGTCTCAAAGTATTTTCTAATTTCCCTTGTAATTTCTTTTTTAACTATTAATAGTTTGTTAATTCCCACATTTTTGTTTATTTTCCAAATATCTTTTTATTTCTAGTTTCATTCAATTGTGGTCAAAGAATATACTTGAATATATAATTTAAAGTATTTGAGTCCTTTTAAATTTATAGTGACTTGTTTTATACCATAGTATATAATCTCTTATGGAGAATTTTCATGTGCACGTGAGAGAATTATGCTGTTGTTGTTTGGAGTGTTCTATATATGTCTATTAGGTCTATTTGGTTTATAGTGTCATTCAAATCATCTGTTTCCATACTGGCCTTTTATGTAGTTTTTCTATCATATTGGAAATCATGTATTGAAGCCTGAAACTATTAATGTGGAACTGTTTCTTCATTCAGTTCTGTCCATTTTTTTGCTTCATATATTTTGAAGCTTTGTGATCAGGTATTTTTATGTTGGTAATTGTTATATCTTCTTCATGGGTTGACCATCTTATCAATAAATAATCCCCTTTATCTTTTGTAATGATTTTTAATCCAAAGTCTGTTTTGTTTGATATTAGTAGAGCTGCCCCAGCTTTCTTTCGTTGCTACTATTTGCATAGAATATCTAATCCATCCTTTTACTTTCTTTGTTTCTTTTTTCTCCATCCTTTTACTGTGTCTTTGGATCTAAAGGGAGTCTTTTTCAAAATGGAGTGGGGAATAGGGGACAGTGAGGGGATGGCAGTTTGGGCTGTATATCTTTCTGTGGGGTTGGTTGAAGACCCTGTCGTTCTCTGATGAGTGCTGTGGAGGAGGCCAGAGCAGAATGACTTCATTCCATTAATAACATCTGGCAAAAACAGTATAGTACCGATAACATTTCCAATACCAGCTACCATACATTGAAAATTTTAAGTGGACATTTGCCAGCATGGACTTTGTGATAAAGATAAGGTTGCGGGTCAGGGTCAGCCTTTCCTGAGCATGGATTTCTTTCTCAGATGAAAGCCCTGACTACATGGGTTCTAGAAGCAGTGGTCTGGAATTGTAGGGTGTATTACCAGAACAATGTGCATATCTGACCCCTTCTGATGAAAGGAACTAGGGTGGCAACAACAGTAAATCCTGTTCTTGAAAATATGACAGTCTAATTGAAATGGGCTAAAGCATCAATTCCATTCTGTGTCTTTGTGTTATTTTAGTAATTTTTTAATGTTTTATTTATTTCTGAGAGAGACAGTGTAAGCAGGGGAGCGTCAGAGAGAGAGGGAGGTACAGAATCTGAAACAGGCTCCAGGCTCTGAGCTAACTGTCAGCACAGAGCCTGACACGGGGCTCGAACCCACAAACCATGAGATCGTGACCTGTGTCGACGTCAGACTCTTAACCGACTAAGCCCCATCTTTGTGTTATTTTAAATTACAGTTGAACCTTAAACAACATGGATGTGAGCAACATAGGTGTGAAATATCTACTTATATGCAGATTTTTTTGATAAATACAGTGCTATATTTTCTCTTACGATTTTTTTAAGAAATATTTTTATTTTTTAACTATTTATTTATTTATTTTAGAGAGAGAGCAAGCACGTGTACGGACATGCACTGGGAAGGGGCAGAATGGGTGTAGGGGAGAGAATCTAAAGCAGGCTCAGAGCCAGCACAGAGCCTGATGCGGGGCTCAGTCTCACGACTATGAGATCTTGACCTGAGCTGAAATCAAGAATCAGATGCTTAACCAACTGAGCCACTGAGGCACCCCTCTTAAGATTTTCTTAATAACATTTTCTTTTTGGGGGCACCTGGATAGCTCAATCAGTTAAGTATCTGGCTTCAGTTCAGTTCATGATCTCACGGCTTCTGAGTTTGAGCTCCTTATTGGGCTGTCTGCTGTCACCAGCCCACTTTGGATCCTCTGTCCCTCTCTCTGCCTTTCCCCTGCTCATGCTCTCCCTCTCTCAAAAATAAACATTTAGAAAATTTTATAAAGAGGGAAAGCGTCTAAAAATTTGTTTTCTTTAGCTTACTTTATTATAAGAATAGTGTTAATCAACTGTTTATGTTATCATAAGGTTTCTGGTCAGCCATAGGCTATTAATTCTGGGGGGAGTCAAAAGTTACACATTGATTTTCTACCACCTTTAGGGGTCAGCACCCCTTTTCCCTATATTCAGGGGTCAACTGTATAGGAAAACAGCCTCAGTGCAAAACAGGTGTTTGTATGATCTTATTAAATTTGCCTTAGATTGAGGCGCCTGGATGGCTCAGTTGGTTAAGCATCCAACTTCAGCTCAGGTCATGTTTTCTCAGTTTGTGAGTTTGAACCCTGCATCAGGCTCTGTGCTGACAGCTCAGAGCCTGGAGCCTGCTTCAGATCCTGTGTCTCCCTCTCTCTCTACCCATACCCACCCCACCCCCAAAATAAACATTTTTAAAAAATCAAATTTGCCTTAGATTTTAAAAATGAATGAAGTCTTTCTTAGACAACATATAGGTGGATTATGTTCTTTAAAATTCATTCTTCCATCTCTACCTTTTAATTGGAAAGTTTAATCTATTTACATTTAAAGTAATTACTGATACGAAAGGACTTAACTTTGACAATTTTGCCGTTTTTTATGTCTAACATAAATTTTTTTTTCTTTTTCAATTCTTCTGTTACTACCTTCTTTTGTATTTAATTGATTTCCTATAGGGGCGCCTGGGTGGCTTAGTCGGTTAAGCGTCCGACTTTCACTTAGGTCATGATCTCGCGGTTTGTGGGTTCAAGCCCCGCGTCGGGCTCTGGGCTGACTGCCCGCTCAGAGCCTGGAGCCTGTTTCAGTCTGTGACTCCCTCTCTCTCTGACCCTCCCCTGCTCACGCTGTCTCTCTCTCTCTCTCCTAGATATAAATAAAACATTTAAAAATTAAAAAAAAAATAATTGATTTCCTATAATGAAATGAGATTCCTATCTCATTTCCTTTCCTTTATATTTTTAGTTATTTTCTTAGGGATTACAGTTACTCTTACACATAAAACAACACATATGAAATAATGCCAATCTGGCTTCAATAATATACAAAACTCTGCTTCTGTACCTCTCTGCCTCTCACTCTTAATTGTTATAGTCATAGATTACATCTTTATACTTTCCGTGCCCATTAACACAGATTTGTAATTATTTTTATGCATGTCTTTTAAATCTTACAGGAAAAGAAAGAGAAGTTAAAACCAGAAATACATTACTGACTTTCATATTTACCAGTGTTATTTCTTCATATGATTCATATGGCTTTATTTATTTCTTCACATGGCTTCCCTTGTTGCCTCGTGTTGTTTCATTTCAACTGAAGGAGTCCCTTTAACATTTCTTTTAGGGCAAGTCTTCTAGTAATGAATTATTTCAACTTTTGTTTATCTGGGAATGTCTTAATTTCATCTTCATTCTTGAAAGATAGTTTTGCCAGATACAGATTTCTTTTTTCAGTTTTTTCGTCTCACTTTAAATGTCACCCTACTGCCTGTTGGCCTCCATCATTTTTTATGAGAAATTGGCAGTCTTACTGATGATCCCTTGTACATTTTGAGTCTCTTCATTCTCACTGCTTCAAGATTCTCTCTTGAATCTTTGTCAGTTAACAGTTTGATTATTGTGTGTCTTGGTGTGGAACTTGTTTTACGAGGAGTTCATTGAACTTCTTCAATTTTAGATTCGTGTCTTTTATCAAATTTGAGAAGTTTCCAACCATTATTTCTTCAAATATTTTTCCTGATTCTTTCTCTCTTCTTTTGACACTCCCACCATGCATATGTTGTAAGCTTGATGGTGTCTTACAAGTCTCTGAGACTCCATCCAGTTTTCTTTATTCTGTTTTCTTTTTGCCCCTCAGACTGGATAATTTCATTTATGCTGTCTTCAGGTTCACAGATTCATCTATTTGTTCAAATCTGCTGTTGAACTGCTCTGTGAATTTTTCATTTCAGTTATTTTACTTTTCAGCTTCATAATTTTCTATTTGTTTCCTTTGTTTTCTTTATTGATAATCTGTATTTGGTGAGACATCATTCTCATTATTTATTTGTCCATATGCTCTTCAAGCATAGTTGCTATGTTGATTTAAAGTCTTCAGTTCATTTTTTTTAAGTGCCCCATACTTTCTTGTTTGTTTACATGCCTTGTAATTTTTTTGCTGAAAATTAGACATTTTGAATATCATAATGTGTTAACTTTGGAAAACAGATTACCTTCCCCTCCTCCCTAGGATTTTGTCGTTACTGCTTATTGTGGTTTAAAACTGTTGGTATGTTTAGTGATTTTTCTGAACTATTTTTGTACAAACGGTGTTTTTGATTTCTCTTTCTTTAGCACATTAGCTAGTTGTTTGACAGATTGCCTTAAGTGCCTGGAACCAAAAAAGAGAAAGCAAAAAAGAAAAGGAAAAAGGAAAAGAAAGGGAAAAAATTACCCAATTCCTTGCAGATTTTTTGTGTATTAGGGAAGCCAGTGCTTAGGTAGGCCACTTGCAACTCTGCCTTAGCCAAATTTGCAGCTTACACTGAAACTACAGATCAGCCAGTTGTGAAACATTATGGTCTTCTTGTGTCTTTTCTGAACATGTGTCTTGCCCTGTACATGAGCTTTCTTGTTTCCCTGAGGTACATCGGAGATTTTCAAAACCTCGTCTTCCCAAAATTCTCACTGTTTTTTTCCCTGGCTTTCCATTTGCCTAGTGTTTTGATCAGCTGTTTTCTTCCTTTTGTTTTTGCCTTTTTCATTTAGCTTTCAATGTTTTCAAGGAAATTCCATCCTCTAAAATGCCCTCAGAGAGTTCCATGTTTAATTAAACAACATAGGCTCCTTGTGTTAGTTCTTCAGAGAATACTTAGGGAAGTTCAGTGAAACAGTTCCTTGGGACCAAGATACTACAGTGTGAATGCAGCTACTGTCTTTCAGTGCTATGCCCAAGAAGGGTAAATTAAAAGCCACAAAGCTCTCCTACCTTGTTTTAGTGGCTTTTTTGCTCCTATTTAAGTTTTCACTTAGTTGCCATAAACCTTTGACTGTCTTCCAGAGTTCTGATGAGGTTGATTTTTTGGCATTTCTTGCCAGGTTTTTGTTTTGGTGTGTGTGTGTGTGTGTGTGTGTGTGTGTGTGTGTGTGTGTGTGTGTGTGTTTTGGTGGTTCTAGGGAAGAGACAGGTCCCTGGAGGTCCTTATTCTACCAATTTGCTGACATCCCTCTAAGGTAGAGTTTTGTATCCTTCCCAGAACAGCTACTGTTCCTTTTTTCTGAGTCTGCACTGTAATAGACACTTCCATAAAACTCTTCAATCTTTTTCCTGGTGGGAGTTTGTGGAGAAATAGCCAACAAGAAGATGTAGACTCCTCCAATTTCTATAGCCCCCAAGGGCTTCACCCTCTTACCAGTATATACTTGGCCTCTACCACTTAATCCAGTCTCCTCCTTAAGGGTTTCCAGTGGTATCTCCTCCAGATGATCTGGTGCTCATGTTTCATATCTCCCTGCAGACAGTTGCTCTTTAGATTTTGGGCTAATGTTGACGTGTGACCTCAACTTTCTGACGACTTCAAGAAAAGTGATGAACTTAAAGTTGATATATTTTTGGTGGTGGTGGTATAAGGATAGGAGGGCTGCTTTATTCAACTCTTTAGATCCCCAAATGAAAACGAAGTATATATATCCAGTAGATTTATAGTATTTAGACTTATGGTATTTTTATTAGTAGTACTTTCTAGATGTTCTATAATTATACCTTTGGATTTGCTGTTTGACCCAAGAGGAAAGTTTAGAGGATAAATTTTTTTTTTTTTTTTTGTATTTCTGTAAGACTGGATTTATTGCCACTACATATGAACTTCTAATTTTAATGTATTATGATCAGAGATTGTACTCAGTTCTATTTCTGTTTTAAGGATATACAGAGATTTTCTTTGTGGCTTAACATATGAACCAAGTACTCCAAGGATGTGGAGTCTCCATATTAGAGTACAACATTTCAGTTCTATCTGGTAATTCACCTTTATTAATTACATTCTTCCCAAATATTGGTTTCGTTGGTCTGTTAAGCACTTCAAAGAGGTGCCTGGCTGGCTCAGTTGGTAGAGCATGTGACTCTTGATCTTGGGGTCATGAGTTCAAGGCCCACGTTGGATATAGAACTTATTTTAAGGGGAAAAGAAAAAAGCTATGGTGTTGTCATGCACAAGAGTTAGGTAGACATACAAGATTAAAATATTGATGGTAAGTAAATGGGAAATGGAAAAAAAGTCAAAAAAACATATTTGAAGATTGATTTATCTTTGCGGTGATTAAAGGTTTATATATAGATGTTTATCTTATGTCTGGCATATAAACATTCATGATACTTTTTTATTCACTGTGAATTGTACCTAAATCATTCAAAGTTTTATTTTACATTTTTCAAAGTAGGTTTTATTTTCCATTTTTAATATGTTTGTCTTTGATTCTACTTCATCCAATGCGATTTTTAAAACTTTATATTTGCATAGTTTCTCTTTGCCCATCCTTCTCCTTTTAGCTTTTCTGGGTGACTTAACTCAAATGTAAGTAGCATCTAGTTGAATTTAACTTTTCTCTCCCCACTGAATTTGAGCATTTTTCTTTTGGGGTGAATTTATTTTACCTAACTCTGAAGTTATTAACAAAATGGTTTAAATTTATTATTTTTCCTGTTCTGATAAATTATAAATTTATTAAGTAAATGTTTATGATACAAAGTTCCATTTCAGACTGAGGCAAGTGGTAAAAAAATTTTATCATCTTAACCATTTTTAAATGCAAGGTTCTGTACTATTAAGCATATTCACATTGTTGTGAAATAGTTTCTAGAAATTTTTCATATTATAATACAGAAACTCTGTACCCCTTAAACATCAACTCCCCCTTTTGCTGAACCCCTTGTTCTACTTGATTTTAGATAGTTTCATATTAGTGGAATCATACATTATTTGTCTTTTATTAAGAGGCTTATTTTACTTAGCATAATGTCTTCATGGGTCATCTATATTGTACTGTATGACATGATTTTCTTTTTAAGGTTGAGTAATACTCCACTGTATGTATATATCAGTTTTTGTTTATCCATTCATCCCTCAATGAACATTTAGGTTGCTTCCACCTGTTGATTATTGTGAATAATGCTGCTGTGAACATGGCTGTGCAGTAGGTCTTCAAGACCTTGCTTTCAGTTCTTTAAATATTTAATTTTTTTTAAGGTTTATTTATTTTTGAGAGAGCACAAGCAGGGAAGGGTCAAAGAGAGAGGGAGACACACATTCCAAAGCAGGCTCCAGGCTCTGAGCTGTCAGCACAGAGCTGGATTATATAGTAATTCTATTTTTAATTGTTTGAGGAACCCCCATACTTTTCTGTAAAAACTGTACCATTTTATAGTCCCACCAACAATGTCTCCATATCCTTGCCAACACTTTCTGTTTTGTTATTGTTGCTGTTGTTGTTTAATAGCCATCCTAGTAGGTATGTAGTGATATTTCGTGTTTTTGATTTGCTTGTCTCTGACAATTAGTGATGCTGGTCATCTTTTCATATGTTATTGTTGGAGAAATGTCTATCCAAGGCCTTTACCCATTCTTGAGTCAAGTTAAAAAAAGTTTGTCATTGAGTTGTAGTTCTTTATATATTCTGGACATTAACCCCTTATCAAATATATAATTTATAAGTTTTTCTACCAGTCAGTGGGTTGCCTTTTCACTCTATTGATTGTGTCCTTTGATGCACAGATGTATTTAGTATTGATGTGGTCCCTGTTGTCTTCTTTTGCTTTTGTTCTCTGTAATTTTGACTGACATATCCCAGAAATCATTACCAAGTCCAGTGCCATGAAACTTTTCCCCTATGTGTTCTTTTAAGAGAGTTTTATGGTTTTAGGTCTTATGTTTAGGCCTTTACTCCATTTTGAGTTAATTTTTCTGGATGATGTAAAGTGAGGCTCAACTTCATTCTTGGCAAATGGGTATCTAGTTGTGCCAGCATCATTCGTTGAAGAGAAGTTTTCCCTTTGAGTGGTCTTGGCATCTTATCAAGAGTTAAAGATCCTTTGAGGATAGATCAAGGGGTTATTTCTAGGCCCTCTATTCTAGTCCACTGATCTATTTGTCTGCTTTTATGCCAGTACTAATTGTAGTACTGTACTGTACTGTAGTATGTTTTGAAATCAAGAAGTGTGAGTCCTTCAGCTTTGTTCTTTTTCAAAATTGTGTTGGTTCTTCAGGGTATTTTATTATTTTTAATGATTTCCTACTGTTTCCAGTCCTTTTTGTTCATTGCTGTATGATTTTCTTTGAGTTAATTGTTTTTCTGATAATTTAGCAACCATGTAATCTCACTGAATGCTATGTTTAAACCACTTTCTCATCACCCTCAGATATGAAATAAGATCTGTTGACTCCATCATATGAAAAATTGAGAAATTGGTTGTGCTTGTCCTGTTTCTCCCTACCCACAGTCACACACACACACACACACTTCCCCCAACCTACCATAATTATAGTTTGTGAATTTCGTCTCAGTTCATTATTGTAGTATTACTACCCCGTTGACTAGCTTTATTTTTAAGAATTATAACATATAACTTCCATATTGTAAGCAAAATCACCATTTTGTATTAATTATGAATCTTTTCATAGAGCTGTTTATGAGTTTGTTAACTTAAGTCACTCTGTTGTTTGGCTAGATTTTTAAAGAGTTGTTCAGAACTGAGCATCTCTTCAGTTCTTACAAATTGGAGACTCTCTCTTTATGTGAGAACAAACAACTTGGTTGGTTACAAAACTTTTGGATAATAATCCTTAATTCAAAATCTGTCAGTTTTACTTCCCTTTTCTGGGGGCATAAGCATTTAATGTTTCTGTATCCAAGGCAACCTTGATATATTTTTCCCTGTGGGGTCCTGGATTCCTATCTTTTTGTTGTGGTTGTTACTTTCCCAGGTTATGTCTCAGTTTTGGTTAATCTCTCTTGATTTATTTTTTATTTATATTCAAGTTAGTTAGTATGTAGGAGTAGAACCCAGTGATTCATCTCTTACATAGGACACCCCGTGCTCATCCCCAAAAGTGCCCTCCTTAATGCCTGTTACTCATTTAACCCATTCCCATCCCCCCCCTCCAGCAACCCTCATTTCATTCTCTGTATTTGAGAGTCTCTTATGGTTTGCCTCCCTCTCTGTTTTTATCTTATTTTTCCTTCCCTTCTCCTGTGTTCATCCATTGAGTTTCTCAAATTCCACTTATGAGAGAAATCATATGATCTTTTTCTCTGACTGACTTATTTTGCTTAGCATAATACCCTCCAGTTCCCATCCACGTTATTGCAAATGGCAAGGTTTCATTCTTTTCCATCACCAAGTAGTATTCCATTGTATGTATATGTATATAATATGTATATATGTGTACATTGTATGTGTATTACATCTTCTTAATCCATTCATCAGTTGATGGACATTTGGGCTCTTTCCATAATTTGGCTATTGTTGATAGCACTGCTATAAACATTGGGGTTCATGTGCCCTTTCAAATCAGCACTACTGTATCCTTTGCATGAATACTTAGTAGTGCAATTGCTGGGTTGTAAAGTAGTTCTATTTTTAATTTAACCTCCACACTGTTTTCCAGAGTGGCTGCATCAGGTTGCATTCCTACCAACAGTGCATGAAGGCTCCCCTTGCCCCACATCCTGGCTAATATCTGTTGTTTCCTGAGTTGTTAATTTTAGCCATTCTCAGAGGTGTGAGGTGGTATCTCATTGCAGTTTTGATTTGTATTTCCCTGATGATGAGTGATGTTGAGCATCTTTCCCTGTGTCTGTTTCCCACCTGGATGGCTTCTTTAGGAAAGCGTCTATTCATATCTTCTGCCCATTTCTTCACTGGATTATTTGTTTTCCGGGTGTTGACTTTGGTAAGTTCTTTATAGGTTTTGGATATTAACCCTTTATCCGTTATGTCATTTGCAAATATCTCCTTCCATTTCGTCGGTTGCCTTTTAGTCTGTTGATCGTTTCCTTTGCTGTACAGAAGCTTTTTATCTTGATGAGGTCCCAGTAGTTCATGTTTGCTTTTGTTTTCTTTTCCTCGGAAGACATGTCAAGTAAGAAGTTGCTGTGGCTGAGGTCAAAGAGGTAGGTTGCTGCCTGACTTCTCCTTTAGGATTTTGATGGTTTCCTGTCTCACATGTAGATCTTTCATCCATTTTGAATTTATTTTTGTGTATGGTGTAAGAAAGTGGCCCAGTTTCATTCTTCTGATGAATGTTGCTGTCCATTTCTCCCAGCACCATTTGCTAAAGAGACTGTATTTTTTCCATTGGATACTCTTTCCTGCTTTGTCAAAGATTTTTTTAATAAAATTCACATCCCCTGCAATTTACTCTTTCAACTATATAATTCATTGGTTTTTGGTGTATTCAGAGAAGGTTGTACAACCATCTCCACTAAACCAGAACATATTTGTTACACCAATAGTCTGTGTCCATTAACAGCCATTTTTTAGCCTCTCTTACCTCTCCCCACTCTTCAGCCATTAATTTACTTTCTGTCTCTGAATTTCCCTTTTCAAGACATTTCATACAAATGAATCCTGCGGTATGTGGCCTTTTGTTTTTGGCTTTCACTTAACATAGTATTTTCATAGTTTATCCATTTTGTAGCATGAATCAATACTCATTGTTTCTTACAGGTGAATAATATTCCACAAACATATACAATGTTTTGTTTATTCATGAGTTGATGGACATTTGGATTGTTTCTGCTTTTTGACCATTATGAAAAATGCTGCTGTAAGCATTAATATACAAGTGTGTGGACATATGTTTTCAGTTTTCTTAGGTATATACCTAATAGTAGAATTGCTGCACCATATGGTAGTTACCTGTTTAACCTTTTGAGTAGCTGTACCATTTTACATTCCCACCAGGATCATATTGCAATTTCTCTCTATTCTTGTCAACACTTGGTATTATCTGTCTTTTTATTTTAACCATCCTAATGGATATGAAATGGTATCCCATTGTAGTTTTAATTTGCATTTCCCTAATAACTATTAATTTTTGAACATCTTTTCATATACCTTTTGGCCATTTGTATATCTTCTTTAGAGAAATGTCTATCCAGATCTTCAAAAGGACTATTAGATTTTTTAATTGAGTTATTTGTCATTTTAGTATGGAGTTATATATTAACTTTTATATATTAAAGCTTGTATTTAAATTCCAGTTAGTTAACATACAGTGTGATATTAGTTGTGGGTATACAATATAGTAGTTCAACCCTTTTATTATTATTTATTGAGGGGGGAAGGGTACGAACAGTGTAATATTAGTTGTGGGTGTACAATATAGCAGTTCAACCCTTTTTTTATTATTTATTGAGAGAGAAGGGAAGGGTACGAACAGGGGAGGGGCAGAGAGAAAGGGAGAGAGAGAATCCCAAGCAGGCTCCACATCAGCAACATGGAGCTGGATGTTGGCCTCAAACTCACGAACCATGAGATCATGACCTGAGCCAAAACTAAGAGTGAGACACCTAACTGACTGAGCCACCCAGGCACCCCATGATTCAACACTTCTTTACATCACCTGGTACTCATCAGAGTATACTCCTTAATCTAATCACCTATTTAACCCTCTGGTAACCATCAATTTGTTCTCTATAATTAAGGGTCTGTTTCTTGGTTTGCCTCTCTCTCTCTTTTTTCCCTTTGCTTATTTATTTTGTTAATTAAATTCCACAGATGAGTGATAATCATATGGTATTTGTCTTTCTCTGACTTATTTTACTTAGCATAATACTTGCTAGCTCCATCTACATCATTGCAAATGGCCAAGATTTCATTCTTGCCATTTTCATAAAAATGATTAATATTCCTTTGAAAAGTTTATTATTATTTAAAGAGAGAGAGTGGGGGTGGGGGACATAGAGAAAGAAGCCCAAGCAGACTCCTCATAGAGCCCAATGCAGGGCTCAATCTCACAAGCCGTGAAGATCATAACCTGAGCCAAAATCAAGAGTTGAACACTTAACCAACTGAGACACCTAGGCACCCCGAGTAATACCCCATTGTGTGTTTATCTTCTTTATCCATTCATCGGTTGATTAACACTTGGGCTCTTTCCATAATTTGGCTATTGTAGATAATGCTGCTGTAAACATTGGGGTGCATGTATCCCTTTGAATTAGTGTTTTTATAATTTGGGTGGTAAAAACCCAGTAGATCAATTACTAGGATATTTCTATTTTTAACTTTCTGAGGAACTTCTTTACTGTTTTCCATGGTGGCTCCACCAGGTTGCATTCCCACCAACAGTGCAAGAGGGTTCCCATTTCTCTACATCCTGGACAATACCTGCTATTTCTTGTGTTGTTGACTTTAGCCATTCTGACAGATATGAGGTGATCACCCATGTCTGTTCATGTCATCTGTTTTTCATTTCAAAAGACTTCTTCAATTTGTAATCTCCTGGCTAAGTTTTCTTAATTTTTTAAATAAAACTTCTGGTTTCTATTGCAGTAGTGTAATGCTATTATTTTTGTCCTCAGTTTTCTTCTTTAGTGACTGTCCCTGGTTCTCCAGCACTAAGGAGATACTCATTAATTGACAAATTGTGTTAATTTTGTCAACTGCCTCTTAATCTCCTTCGATTGTCTTAGTTTATCTTGGATACATTTCATTAGGTCCATGTTCTTTTTAATTTTCTCTAGAGTGAGAGTACAAATTATTTATTGGCTAAACTGGATAAGCTTTACAAAATAAGTTCTTGCTCTTTTTTTTTTCCCTTCTGCTTTCCTGCTATAAAATATTTGCAAATATCTTTGTCTTTTGTTTTCGTATTATTTTTTTTGTCGCTCAACTGTTCTGTGGGAACCATGTATATACCCACAAGGAATGTGGTTGAATTCTCTGTACTGTTTTAATACCTGTTTACAAAATATTGCTTTGAATCCTCTTCCCAGGACATGAACTTGAAGACTAATTGTGTATGGCTTTTGTTTCTTTTGCCTCTCAGAGTTTGGGAAAAGCAGAGGGATAATAGATAATTCTAGGACTCTGGAAGGTTACAGTAGTTGACATTTTTCTTTGCTGTTGTTAGAAAAGTTGGAAACTGGTGGCCACTTTACCAAGTGTAGAAGGAAAGTATCTAGTTCTATAGGACATACACTTGGTGTTTTATTATTGTACTATTTTAGAGTCAGCCGGTAACTGCTTTCATGGCATTGTCATGTGGTCAGTGAAATGGCTGGTCCTTATTGTTTTCTAGTAAATGTTAGTAATACAAGATATTTGGACTGAAGAGATTATTTCCCAGACCTTTTTCTGACTCCTTGGCCAGAAGAAGTTACATAGTAAATCATTCTGGCTATGGCAGATGGTGCTATATTTTTTCAACTAGGAACATGTTTCCACTTTGGGCTATTGCTCTTTCTTCTGAGCACCTATTGCCTCAGTTCCTTCCTGGAAAGATCAGTGTAGTATTTTGAATTTAATGAACTCTCCTTTTACCCTTTTGCATAATCCTTTGTGTAGGAAGAGCTTTGTGAGGGCTTCTTAAATTTGGCCCCAGTTTTTCCTATAGATAGTACTTCTGGAATTTTGTGGTATGAGTTCAGTCCTTTCATAGATTCTGAATATTCCTTTCACTTTTTGCTTGTGTGTTTCAGTTATAGAAGAGGCTCATTAAACCTGTCATTGTGCTCTCATATTTTCTAAAATCCATTCATCTATTTTCTCAGTGTTTCTCTGTCTCTCCTATAATTCAGTTTCTTCCTTTTCTGTAGGCTCCTTCCTCTCAACTAGAACCATGCTTACTTCCTTCCTCATCATAGACTGTGGAGGACTTGCCTAGCAGGATAATATCTATGGAGGCTTCTGCCACTTTACACCTTGCTCTTACTACAAAGTATCTTGTCAAAAGGATATCTCTTCATTTCTTTTGAATATAAAAGTAAAAAGGTAACTAAATACTAAGAGTTCAGATAATATAAAGGCCTTGGGAATCATCCATCATTCTCATCATTGTGAAAGAATCATGTGTAACATTTTCACAAATGAGCTTCCAGGTTTATAATTTATGATTTCACATACCTACTGCTGATCCTGGATATATTTCATTAGGCCCATGTTCTACCGTAGCTAAATACCAAAAGAAGAGGCCTCCATGAGAGAATAAAACAAGAGCTTTATTAGTGTTTGATTACATATGAACCAGTATTTCTTACATTTTTATAGTTTTTACAATCATGCTTATATATAGAAACAATAGTCAAAAAATGAAATCTAGTATGTATATTGTTTTGAAGCTGTACATTTAATATATCATAGACATCTTTTTATTTTTTTAATTATTTTATTTTAATAAACCCTGGCCTGTAGTCATTTTAATGACTTTATGAGTTCCATTTTGTAAGTATAGTATATGTCTAATTAGTTCCTTAATGGCAGGTATTTAAATTACTTTGAATTTTTCTTTATCATAATCTGCACTGTGATGAGTAGTCCTGTTATATCTTTATGGTTTTTCTATTTCTTCAAGGTCCTTTTTTATGCTTGGAATTTCTGGGAATTAAAAGTGTTTAATCCACACTACTAAATTGGCCTCCTTAAATATTGAATCAATTATTTGTTCACCAATAATGAATAATTGTAACTTGGTCATTACCTACAAGTAACATTCTTATTAATATCTGCCAATCAGGCCTGTTCTTGTTTACGTTTCTTTACCCACATCCACTAAGTTTTTATTTTCTTTTGTGTGTTTATTGACCATTCACACTTCCTATTTTATGAGCTACTTACCATGTCTTTAACCCAGGTGTCCTTAGATAGGCTAGGCTAATTTTTTCTCCTAAACATGTGTACCCAGGACATTTTGTAAACTCTTTGTACAGTTAAGGGTTTAGGAGTCAATATCGAGATAACAGCAGCTGTCAGGCCATTCTTCCCTCTTCCTTTGATGACCCCTCTCCCTTCTGTGACTCACTTTCTCTGTGACTGTCTCCACTCAACTGTGCGACCTCTCCTCAGTCTCTGAAGTTCATGTTTCCCTCTCACTGCTGTATCTGCGCTCTGTCTGCTTCTCTGTTCTTTCTTTCTGCTTCTGTGCACCCACGCTCCATACACTTGTTGTTCTCCCCACCCCCATGCTGTCTGTTGTCCTACTGTCTCTGCTGTGTGTCCCTTGTTTCTGAGGTTACTCCCCTCTTCCTCCCTCTCTGTCATGTTCCTGCTTTGTCTCTATGTGCATACCTGCTTTCCCTCTCCTTCTCTCTCCTTTCTTTTTCTTCCTTCTTTCCCCATCTATTTTTCTCAATATCTGATTGTGCACTTGAGTCCAAGAAGAGGGGTAGTTTACTACTGTCCATACAAAAAAAGAAAAGTCAAATTTATCAGTTTTTGTTTATGGAGAGAAAGCTGAATATGAATTCTTTCTCTGTTTTTGACCTCTCATTACTTCTCATTGCCCATGTTTCCAACAGTTGGGCAAATGAACAATACAGACTACCAAAGAGGCCTCCATGAGAGAATAAAATGAAACCTTTTGTAATATTTAGCAAATGTTTACCAGTGAATAGATTTTTATAAAACAGGCTGATTTTATATCAGTCTTTACAATACATGGAAGGAAACAACAGTCAAAAGCAGTTTCTTGTAACCCCAAAATAAGTGTCATTATATGTTAAGAGATCAAAAGCAAAATATAAAGCCGTGTATTTAATATATACATATATGTATTGACTAGAACAAAATATTAACAAATTATCTTAAAATTATGTGATTATAAATGTTTTTGTTTATAATGTATCTTTTGATTTTTTTTTTACAAGAAACATAATATTTTCTAATAAGACACCATAAAAGTTGTTTTTGTTTGACATTAATAAAAAAGTGAGGGGGCGCCTGGGTGGCTCAGTCGGTTAAGCGTCCAACTTCAGCTCAGGTCACGATCTCACGGTTCGTGGGTTCGAGCCCTGCATCGGGCTCTGTGCTGACAGCCAGCTCAGAGCCTGGAGCCTGCTTCAGATTCCGTGTCTCCCTCTCTCTCTGATGCTCCCCTGCTCACGCTGTTTCTCTCTCAGAAATAAGTAAAAACATTTAAAAAAATAAAAATAAATTTTAAAAAAAGTAAAAAGTGAGGTAAGCCAGACTGATCAAACACAGAATGTTAGTTAAGAGCTAACTCTTAGTTAGTTAAGAGCTAGAAAGGAGGATTCTCAAGCCCTCAATGTGTTCTAGTATCTGCCTAAAATACCTACTTGTACCCCCAATCTAGTCATAATAAATCTTTCTAGAAGCAGAGTAGAATAGGATTAGAAAAGTATTACATACCATAATATGGCAAGATAAAGTAAAACAAATTTTTGACCTTAGGTTCTGAGGGTTCAATTAAATATACTCCTAGGTTCATTGCTTCACTTTTAAATTTTTATCCCCACATTGCATTCTCATTTCTATTTTTCCTTAGGCAACTGGTCTTGTTATATAAATATATTTGGCTTCCAAGAGTTCTTACAAAGTGTGTATTCTGTATGTGTGCATGTGTCTTCAATTTATATAAAAGCCATATCATTTTTTTCTTATTTTCAGTAAGCATTATGTTTTTCATATTTTTGACATCTGTCTACATTGCTGTATGTACATCTAATCAGGGTTCTGATCTTCACATAATAATGCACTGGGTGCACCTCCCAGTTTACTGATGTACTTTCCTGGTGATGGGCACCCAGGTTGCTGCCAGCTCCCAGCACCCTTGCCCGTAACCCCTGCCATTGGATCTGTGTGAGATGGTCTTTGGAATATATACTCACAAGTGGAATTCTTGGATCATAAGCTATGGAAGTTTCCTACATTAGTACCAAATTGCTTTCCAGTTCATATCCTATCTGCAATGCATGGAAATCCCTATATTTCCACTTCTCTGCCAATAATTTCTAGTTTGGCCAGAAGATTAGAAATATAAAATTCTATACCAAGGATTTTTTTTTCCATTTTTAATTAGATGTTACTTTTCTTGAGAATCTACCCTATCCCCACTGCAATGTCAAAGGAGGAAAGAGTCTTTTAGAGACTTCCAGAATTACTGCTGTACTTTCCACCAGAATGCATTTATTTGTTTATTCAGCCAGATGCAGTTATAATATAGAATGTGACAAGTACAAGATTGAAAAAACTTTAAGTTTTTTCAGATATTGACATGTAACAGATAACAAAAAAAGATATGGAAGATTTTACTAACAGTATTAACAAGCGTGATTTAAAATAGCTATTTAAAACTTCATTCCCAAAACACAGCATCCACACTTGTTCCAAATGCCCATGGAATATTTACAAAAATTAATTTTAGTTAGGCAAAATGTTGATAAAGTCCCAAAGTAGAAGAGTTAAAACTAAGCCTATATTTTCTAACCACAATGCAATAAAGTTGGAATTTAACAGATATGTATTTTTTTTCATTAAATAGATAAAAATTTTAAAACCTCAATTTAAACAAGTTCAATTAGGAAATAATTGAAATAAGTCTTATGCAAGAAGACTAACAAAATAAACAAGGAAATCAAGAAGTAATAAAATGGGAAATATATTTTAAGGAGGACACTTGTGATGAGCACTGGGTATTATATGTCAGTATTGAATCCCTAAATTCTACTCCTGAAATTAATTTTATGCTATATGTTAACTAACTGGAACTTAAAACATGAAATGAGCAAAAAAATAAATAATAAAAATATACAAATAAATGAAAAATTAGAAAAAATTTTAATAATTATAATAAATATGGGGCACCTGGGTGGCTCAGTCAGTTAAGCATCGGACTCTTGGTTTCAGCTCAGGTTATGATCTTGCAGTTCATGGATTTGAGCCCCATGTCTGGTTCTGTGCTGGCAGCGCAGAGCCTGCTTAGCATTCTCTCTCTCTCTCTCTCTCTCTCTGTTTGCACTTTCTCTCAAATAAACTTTAAAAAATAATAATTAAAATAAATACAAAAATGAGAACAAAAATATATAAATTAATGTCAGTTGCCAAAACTGATCAATATTAACTGAGATCTGATTCTTTGGGAAAAAATCCAGTAGACCAAATCTCTGGTTATTCTGACCATGGAAAACAGTATGTCAACATAAGTGAGATGGAAGGGTATAACCACGGAGTGAGGTGATTTCCTTCAAAAAGGCTCCTGTATGTAACTTTAGGCTGATATATTTTATTTTTTTAAATTTTCTTATGTTTTTATTTCTGAGAGAGAGACAGCATGAGCAGGGGAGTCAGAGAGAGAGGGAGATACAGAATCTGAAACAGGCTCCAGGCTCTGTACTGACAACTAGCTCATCTGACCTGAACCAAAGTCAGATGCTCAACCAACTGAGCCACCCAGGCACCCCTAGGCTGATATATTTTAAAGTCTGAATTTAGATGGATGATTTTCTAGGAGACTATAAGTTAAGAATATTGATCAAGAAGTCTTAAATCAGGGAGTCTGGGTGGCTCAGTTAGTTAAGATTTGGCTCAGGTCATGATCTCAAGGTTCATGAGGTGGAGCCCAATGTTGGCCTCCATGCTGACAGTGTGGAGCCTGCTTGAGATTCATTCTTTCTCTCTCTCTCTCTCTCTTTCTCTCTCTCTCTGTCTGTCTGTCTCTGTCTCTCCCCTGCTTGTGAATGCACTCACATGTACTTATACTCTCTCTCAATACATACATACATATCTATATATATATAATACATAAACATTAAAAAAAGTTTTAAATTCTAAGTAGATCACTCACAATAGAAATTTAAAGACTATAATATACAGCTCTCTGCCCCTAACTCTATGCTGTCTAGAAATTTGTCACAAATATTTGTTTCCACCAAAAAGTATAAGCCTATGTGTTTCTTCACTGTCTTGCCAACTATGGGTAGTATCGGTCCTTTTAATATTTGCTAATCTATCTGAAGATGTCTTTGATCAATAAATGTGAGAATGAGTCCTACCTAGATTTTAATTTAGTTAAACTAAATGTACTACAAAAAGCCTGACACATCTCTGAGATGGTAGCAGTTACTTTTTTTCTTACCGTGGAATAAGGCATCAGCAGGTGAATTTGCTATCATAATGATAGAAATTAAAACAGAAGCAGGCAGCCAGCCAACCAGCCAGCACGTGTCTCCTTCTGAGACTCTCTGCGACAGAAAGCATAAACCGTGGTGGCTGATAATGTCAGTTGATTTGTAGTCACTTAAATCTTTTCATGTAAGCCTCACTGCTGAGGCCTGAGTGGGCTGATTCGCACACAGGCCCTGAGGGACGAGGAGATCATCTGAGGAGATGCCTGAGACTCCGCCGTGGACTGAGGAGAACACCTGTTGGGGTTTACCAACAGCGTCTGTAAATGAATTCAGCGAAAATGATGTTCTGGCCCTTGGTAGGTCATCCGCACAGATTGTCACACACAGTACAGCCTGTGCCCTGATAATGTGACTCTGTGGAAGTCAACATGGTATGATTGCATGCTCCCGATGGTTTGCACTGGCCCTCGCCACCGTATGTGTAGCGCTACATCATGCCTACAACATCCAGTGCCTACAGTTTTGTCGGGATTGTTCATGCTTTGCTATATGAAAATGACACTGTGACTCCCCTTCTGTTGTTCTTATATCACTGTTTTAGTAACAAGATGTAGGACCATAAAACATGAGAAGCTTTTTTCTCCAAAGAAGGCTTCATAACCTACATTATTTCAGTTTGCATAGTGAATAAACACATTTTTACAGCTTTTTTGAGATCTTTCACATACCATAAAATTCATTTATGTAAAGTGTACAGTTTAGTGGGTTTTAATATTATTCAGGGAGTTGTGCAACTGTCAACACCCTCTCAAAACACCCTGTACTCATTAGCACAGTCACCCTGCATTTCTCCCAACCTCTTACCCGTACCCCATCCCCTGGCTGTGGTTACTAATCTACTTTCTATAGATTATTCTGGACATTTTATATAAACAGAATCATACAATATGTGATCTTTTGTGATTGGCTTCTTTCACTTAATGTTTTCAAGGTTCATCTACATTGTAGCAGTGTATTCATTACTTTTTATTGCCAAATAATATTCCATTTATCTACTTAGCAGTAAAAAAATTTTTTTTGTATTTCTTCTCCTTTTCTGGGTATTATTAACAAGGCTGCTGTGAACATTCGTGTCCAAGTTTTTGTGTGGACGTATGTTCTCATTTCTTTTGGGCATATGCCTGGGAGCAGATATATGCCGGAGCATATGGTAACTCTTTATTTAACCGTTTGAGGAACTGCCAGGCTGTTACCTAAAGTATTGTCACCATTTTGCATTCCCACTAGGAGTATACGAGGGCTCCAACTTCTCCACATCCTTGAAAACACTTGTCTTTTTCTGTCCTTTTGATTTTTAACATCCTAAAAATCTAATTAAATCTATTTTGTTGAGAGGAAGTATTTTTTAGACTCTTTTCTATTTTTAAATATTTTACTTTTTGTAGGGAGGAATTAATCCAAAAGAGATTTGAACTAGAAACAGAAACACACACCAAGTCTCCTCATTGAACCAGTTGTAAATATGTGTTTTTTAACCCATTGGTGCATACTGTGACTGGTTTTATACTTTGGATGTTCAGGAGACTCAGGCTTGAAGGAACTGTCATTTCTGCTGCCTCTGCATCATAGGGCACTCCAGCCTCTGCTGCGGACAGCTCCACTGCTCCCTGGCTGCACATGAGCAGCTTGTTCATGTGTGTGACTCTATTATTGAAGGTCTTAACTTCTAGAAACCCAAAACCTGCAATCATTGCACTACCTGGCTCTGTTCCTAGCTCTATTTTCAGAAGGCACAGAAAAGAGGTCTAATCTTCCTCTCGAGTTCCCGCTTCCTTCCCAGACTGTTTTCTCTCAGGTCTTCACTCTGAACCATTTTTTACAGGTCATGTTTTCTTACTCCACCCCACTTCCCATAAATTGGCAGCTTCCCTGGGTCTACTAAGTTTGCTGATATCTTAGTTTTAAACATGTCTCTTTGAACTAAGCATGTTGTGCTTCAGATGGTGAGAGTGTGTTGACAGAGCAGATTTATCACCTTCCTTTCTGTGGCTAGAACACTTTTTGTCCTAACATATGTTTTACTTCTGTTGAGCTCACCAGAGCCATGAAACTTCTATTGCCACACTCTTCCTTATACATTTTTGTTTTATTTTCATTTCTTAAACTGATAATTCAATCACATGGTACAAAATTTTAAATATATAAAAGAGTATTTGAGAAAGTATCCTTCCCATTGCTGTCCCTTAGATACCTGGCTTTCCTTGCCAGACCTACTCCGTGTTACTCATTCTTGCGTATCTTCACAGATTTTTTAAGTAGCTTGGTTGAGGAGTCCCTGCATGGCTCAGTTAAGCATCCGACTTCGGCTCAGGTCATGATTTCACAGTTCGTGGGTTCAAGCCCCACATAGGGCTCTGTGCTGACATCTCAGAGCCTGGAGCCTGTTTCAGATTCTGTGTCTCCGTGTCTGTCTGTCTGTCTGTCTGTCTCTCTCTCTCTCTCTGTCAAAAATGAATAAACATTAAAAAAAATTTTTTTTGAAATAAAAATAAAACAGCTTGGTGAAAATATAATTTACCATAGAATTCATCCATTTTAAGTGTGCAGTTATTTTTAGTGAAGTTACAGAATTGTGTAGTCATCACCACAACCCAGTTTTAGAACATTTCTGTCACTCCAGAAACATCCTTTTTACCTGCTTATTATCAATCCACATTCCCAGCCCTAGACAGCCTCTAATCTGCCTTCTGCCTTTTATGGACATTTCATGTAAATAGAATCATATAATATGTAGTCTTTTGCATCTGGTTTCTTTGGCTTAGCACGATGTTTTCAAGGTTCACTCATATTGGAGCATGTATCAGTAGTTCCTTTTTATTGCTGATTAGTATTGTATGGATAAACCACATTTTGTTTATCAAGTTACCAGTTGTTGGACTTTTGGATTATTTCATCTTTTGGATAATAATAATGCTGCTATGAATATTTGTATAAAAGTTGTTGTTTGGACATATATTTTCTTTTAGAATTAGAAAATTAGAATTACTAGGTCATATGGGAAGTTTATGCTTAAGAAAATGCCAAAGTGTTTCCCAAAGTGACTATATATTTTTACATTCCCACCTGCAATATATGAAAAGTTCTAATTTCTCCACTTCCTTGTCTACACTTAGTATTAGCCGTTTTTTAAAATTTTTTAATGTTTGTTTCTTTTTGAGAGACAGAGTGCAAGTGGGGGTGAGGCAGAGAAGAGAGGGAGACACAGAATCTGAAACAGGCTCCAGGCTCTGAGCTGTGAGCACAGAGCCCAGTGCAGGGGTCTAACTCATGAATGGTGAGATCATGACGTGACCAAAGTTGGATGCTTAACCAACTGGGCAACCGAGGCGGTCCTAGCCATCTTTTTTATTACAGCCATACTAGTGGGTATGAAGTGGTATCTTATTATGATTTTAATTTGTATTTTCCTTATGACTGATGATGTTGAACATCTCTTCATATACTTATTGGCTACTCTTCTATCTTCCTTAGTGAAATATCTATTCAAGTCTTTAGCCCATTTTAAAGTTACATATATTGGGGCGCCTGGGTGGCTTAGTCGGTTAAGCGTCCGACTTTCGCTTAGGTCATGATCTCGCGGTTCATGGGTTCGAGGCCCGCGTCGGGCTCTGTGCTGACTGCCAGCTCAGAGCCTGGAGCCTGTTTCAGTCTGTGACTCCCTCTCTCTGACCCTCCCCTTCTCACTCTGTCTCTCTCTCTCTCTTCTAGAAATAAATAAAAATATTTAAAAAAAAATAAAATAAATAAAAAAAAATAAAGTTACATATATGGAATGTCTCACTATTTATTTAGATCTTTAATTTCTCCCACCAGTGCTTTCAGTGAACAAGCCTTGCACTTCTGTTGTTAAATTCATTCCTAAATATTTCATTCTTTTTGATGTTGTTGTGAATGGGATGGTTTCCTTAATTTTATTTTCAGATTGCTTATTGCTAGAATACAGAGATTCAGTTGATTTTATCTTCTTGTCTTATATATGCAATCTGGATAAACTTACTAGTTCTAATACTTCTTTATGAATTCCTTAGTATTTTATGTGGACAGAATCATGTCATTTGCAAGTAAAAAACCGTTGCCTTTCCAATCTGGGTTTTTTTCATGGGTATTTTATCAAAAGAAAAGCAAACCTGCATATGTTTTTGACCTTTTTTTTTTCCCCCACAGACCTGGCAGCATACTTTGCTTTTTATACTTTACAATCTTTCCTGGAAGTCCATTTCGGTACCTAACGTGCGTTCTCCTCCTATAGCTGCAGAGAAGGCATAGTATACTGCCAGTCAGTGGTATCTTCCTCACCACACTTCCTATACTCATACGTTTTGTTTTGTTTTGTTTTGTTTTTAACATCACGGTAGTCTCATAGTTTTATATGACTTTTGTATTTTCTACAAAATAGATGTATAGGACTTTACAATGATCCCTTGTTGGATTTGGCCCATCATTCCTGTTTATTATTTTGGATCTTGACAGTCATTTAGGCCCTCCAGATACTCATTGTACAGGAAATATCCTGCTTCCCATATCTCCAAAACATCGATATGTAAAATGTTAAGAAGGAATAGCCAGAGCAAACCAAGTAACTGGACACAGTAGGTGCTTGATAGATATTTGCTGTTGAATGCAAGACATACCACTCATTAATAAAGGTCTCTCTCTGTTTTGATAATAAATATTTAGATGAGAATGCTTCAACCTCCTGTGGTTATACCAACTTATTTTATCAGTTAACCCACATAACTCCATCTTGCCCTCAAAGATGTCAGGAGAAGTCTCATCATTTTAATCAAATCTCGCTGTCCTCGACTACACATTCTTTTGGTCTACTAGTTAGTAACCATGTCCACTAGAAGACCAGGCTAGTCTGGCAGGGCTGGTTCTGCCTGCCTTCCTGAGCACTAGCTGAAATGGGCTTCTCTTTTCTTTGACCTCCAAATGCTTGTAAATTATAAAATGGGTGATCCATTCTAGAATTTTACATGTCACCATTGTTAACCCATCAGTTTGCAATGCTTACCTTTTTGAAAATCAGAACATGCCCTGTCCCAGGACATTTAACATTGCTCCTCTGTTTCAAGTTTCTGAAAGAAACTGTTTCAAGTTTCCCAAAGGCCCTGGGCTATAGTTTATTTAGTTCAGAGGAGCAGACACTCTCAGTTTCCTTCCCTGAGTTGGCCTTCAATTCACCTTTACCAAACTTGCTTAAGTAGACAAGCATCGGGCATTTATTCAAAATATAGATACCCAGACTCCCAATTCATTGTTTTGCGTTTGGACCTATCCCCCAGGAGATTGTTGTGATGAGCAAGTTTAAGAAATCCTGCTTTATACTACATTTTGATAATCTTTTTGTCATTCACTAGCATTCCACCATCAACTTCAATCCATGAAGTTGCCCTTCTTTGTTTTACTTGCTCTGAACCTAACCGAAAAAGCCTTTTGGGCTTTTTAATAATTTTTGCAATATTCCAGTTATTCGGGACTTCTCATGGGGTCTTTCAGCTTTGTATATTTACCCATGTATAAGCATCTGAGCCTGATCTTACGGACAGCACCCTCTTTAGTCATTCCTGGCCCTCTTCATCTCTCCTCAAAATTCTTTTGCAGGTGTCAAGTTAGAATTTCATTCTGAAAACCCAACAGGCTAATGTTTGGTTAGCATCCTCTTTGGAGCTTTTTCAAGTCTTGTGAACATACCCAGTCTTTATGGCTTACCTTCTTTTTTTTTTTTTTTTCTTTTAAATGTTTTATTTATTTCTAGGAGAGAGAGAGACACAGCGTGGGCAGGGGAGGGTCAGAGACAGAGGGAGTCACAGGCTTAAACAGGCTCCAGGCTCCGAGCTGGCAGTCAGCACAGAGCCCGACGCGGGGCTCAAACCCACGAACCGCGAGATCATGACCTAAGCGAAAGTCGGACGCTTAACCGACTAAGCCACTCAGGCGCCCCTGGCTTACCTTCTTAAGACAGCTCAGGCCCTTATCCAACCACAGCAGCATTCACCTCCCTATCATAAATTATGTGGTAGAAGTTCACGTTGTTACAAGTTTTCTGGAAGGCAACTTTATCTCAACAAGTGGAACTGAATTAGAAAGGGCTCTTGGTGGCTTGTATGTGTTCTTTACTCTCTGGGTCACTATGCCGTTGACTGCAGGCGATGATAACAGGGTCCCTTTTGTTTTTCCAGGTGGCAGATCATGTGATCTCTTCTGATTCTATTTCGTCGTCTACCAGTAGTTTCTGGAGCCCAAGTCCCACCCTTTGCAACAAGCAAAATGTACATATGTTAAACAAGGGCGTACAAGCAGGTAAATTTCTTGAATTTAAACATTTCCATTGAAATACAAGTAGAACTTAAACATATATTAAGATCCTCAACCTCATTCACAATAAAATAAATGAAGATTAAGCCTATACTCAAATGCCATTTGCCACCTATCAGATGGGCAAAAATTTAAATTCTCTAGTCAGTTTGTGGGCACTAGTGTAAACGAGTAGGGACTCATACATGCATGTTGGGAGTACAACCCCCATGACAGGCAGCTTGGCAGTTTGTATTCAAATGACTTTGATCTAGCACTTTTACTTTTGGAATCTATCCTATTGTGCTAAATACACATATGCACAGTATGTCACAAAATGACAAGTGGAGAGAATTAATGTATTGTTTATTATAACAGAAAATTTAAATCGACTTAGATGTCCATCAATAGCCAAATGTTTAAATAAATTATCATACATCCATATAACGAAATATAGGATGAGGAAACTCTCTCTGCTACTATGGCAAGATCTCCAACAGAGATGATTAAAAAGAAAATGCAAAGTGCTTTAAAAATTAAGGAAGAAAGTTGCTTAAACGTGTGCAAAAAATTGTCTGAAACCAGGGGGTTGTAAACTGAATGAATGGAGAATAGGAATGGGAAGGATGCTTTTCACGTATGTTTTTCTATATCTTTTGATGTTATATAACAGAAGTAAACTTCTCCCCTGATTTTTTTCTACCTCAAGTCTTGTCTTTATATCTGTCAACCTCTTTCTTACCTGGATGACTGCCCCGAGGACTGTAAGCATTTACTGTCTTTCTTACTTGGGATCAGAACTAAACTCTGTTACCCACTGAATCCATGTGAGTGGCTTTTTCCCTCTAATATCAAAACTGACTAAGAAATAAAAAACCTCCTTTCTTCTTCTGCTCTCCCTCCCTCCTCTCTCTCCCTTCCCTCCTCTCTGTTTCTGTCCCTTACACCCCTCCACACCACCCAGAGGAGGCAATAGCCTGCATTTTTGAAGGCTTAAAAAGCTTTCATTTACTGAATTGAATACACATGCCAACTAAGTCTCAAGACTGCTCCCAGGATATGTGTGGCTCTTTCCCCTCAGGTAACTTGGAGATCGTAAATGGTGTCAAAAAACACACCCGAGATGTTGGGATGACTTTCCCAACTCCAAGCTCTAGCGAGGCTAGAGTAGAAGAATACAGCGATGTGACTTCTTGGTCAGAAGAAAAACTAGAAGAGAAAAATCTTCTCACCAGCTATCGTGGGGACAAAAAGTTAAGGAAGAACAAGCAGAGTTGCAGTGAAGGTCAGTTTTTAATTCCAGTGTTGTAGCAGGAGAACTAGTGAAGTTCAAGTCTCTTGCAATGCTAAGATTCTTTATTTCTAATGACTCTGTGTTGACCCCATCTCCCCGCCTAGCACCACCTTGGCAAATTTTCATAGTATCTAGCACTATAATTATAGTCACACCTGCAGTTAAGCAAACTCCAGGGCGTTCTGGTAGCCTCTGACAGCTGAGTCCCCTGAGAGCCTATGTTACACACATGTCTTTGGTGAGAAGAACGAAAAAATCTTTTTTCTTTTCTTAAAAATATTTCCCATAGGAGTTTCATGGTTTGTTCCTGTGGAAAATGTGAAGTCTGGTCCTAAGAAGGAAAACCTGCCCAAGCTTCATGGCCCTGGTATTTGCTGGTTTGCGCCAATAACCAACACCAAACCATGGAGGGAGCCACTGCGGGAACAGAACTGGCAGGAACAGCACATGGACATCCATGGGTCACTAGCAGGCCCAGGCAGAGATCCACCGAGGCCATTTGTGAAGGCAACCCTCCAGGTGCAGTGACATGGAGTTCATTTTAGCCATATGTTTAAGGGGGGAAGAAAGGGGAGATATGAAGAAGTTAAATGTGTGACTTGGCCTTCTGAAGACCAGTCTTCTAACCCTCATTTCTAGCACTTCCACGGTTCATCTGTTGCCAGTGTCCTCACTATTCAAAGGCTGCCTTACTGTCAACCGTTTTAAACTGTGCATTGACCTCTGAACCCGGGGACAAGGCAATAGAAGGGAGGGTGCTGTGGTGCTGCCCACTGGGCGCATAGATGCCTGCATGTGGGGTGCTCTGGAGACCTGATGTGTGTTCTTCCATTTACATAACTCCCATGCCTGCTTAGCACGGATATAAGAGGCATGAAGTCTCTTCTTTATATGTACCTTGGGAGCTAAAAGAAATGTTACTTAATAATATATTTGTTTGAAGGGAAAATTTAAAATAGCACAGTGGTATGAGCTTTAGCCCATCAACGTTTGGAAGAGTTATAATTGCCAGAGTCTTAGTTCTTAGCTTATTCCAAAGGCATTCTTTGATCCCTCTGATTTACCTACTGGAGCTCTCCCCGCAGAGAGTTGTTGGATTATTCTTCAACTCTAGATATTTTCTGCACTTTAGAAACAGGCTTTTCAGGGGCACCTGGGGGGCTCAGTTGGTTAAGGGTCCAACTTTGGCTCAGGTCATGATCTCACAGTTTGTGGGTTCGAGCCCCGCGTCGGGCTCTGAGCTGACAGCCTGGAGCCTGTTTCAGATTCTGTATCTCCCTCTCTCTCTGACCCTCCCCTGCTTGTGCTGTCTCTCTCTCTCTCTCAGAAATAAATTTTAAAAAAAAAGAAAGAAAGAAACAGGCTCTTCAAACCACTGTTGAGCAAGACCTGTTTTCTAGGCCCTTGGAGAACAAACTGCACCATTAATGTGAGATTTGAGGGCCTTTTCTCCTCCTTAGGAATCTCTTCAGCTTCACAGACCCGACTTCATCTCCCGCTCTGGGGAGCGAATAAAGCGTCTGAAGTTAATAGTCCAGGAGAGGAAGCTACAGAACATGTTACAGAGTGAGCGGGAGGCACTGTTCAACACTGTGAGAGAATGGCAGGGCTGCCGGGAGCCCACGTGCTGGCTCCTGAAGAGAGGTACCCTCTGCCTGTTCGCTTTCCTGTCACTGGCTGGAGGGGGCAAGGTCCACTTCACACCAGGGAACACTGCTCGATGCCAGACCAGTTACAGGGACAGAAAGGGACTTTTTGTTTGCGGAGACTCAGCTCTCCTTAGGCAGCAGACCCTGCCTGGTTTAGCTGTCAGCATGCTCGTGATCCGGAGCAGCCCGGGCACTGTCGCCCTGCCACTCTGCCGCTGCAGCTGGGACTCAAGGGAGCGCCAGGAGAATGGGGTGTTTGTAACCCAGCTGTGTGTATGGAAGCAAGTTCTGAAAGTCCAGTGTTGGTTTCTTCAAAGATGGGACTGATTCCAGGACTGCCTACCTCATAAGGAGCGGTGGCGGTGGTGGTGGTGGTGATGCTGATGATACTATGTAACCCTTATGTGTTTTGCCCAGGCACTGTTCTTGTTTAAACATATAACACCTCTCTGAGGTACATGCTATTAATATCCTTATTTTATAGAGGAGAAAACAGACAAAGAAAACCTAAGCCCCTTGCCCAAGATTATACACCTGATACTGGGATTTGAACCCAAATGGGCTGGCCCCAGATTGTGTGTTCCTAGCAATTCTAGGTGTAAGGTCTCAGTAACATAATATATGAAAGCTGTGAAAACTACAAAGTGCTACCTAATGCTTTCATCACAGCCTTACCTATAAACTGGCTGGTGTTATCATTCACACTTTCTAGTCCGTGCCACAGAGTGTGGTGTCTTCAGGAGCCTCAGGCTGCTCTCACAGTCCCCATAGTCTAACCCTGGCCGTGGCCTTGGCCCTTGCTCCCCACCCATTACTGTCAAGCTCAAGGGACACAAAGTCCTAGCAGCTCTTTCTCAGAGCTCTTAACACAGCCTTCCTTATTAAAATACTATCCACTGAAAATCCCTTCTTCTCCTTCTTAGGCTTCCTGGATGCCCAAAAGAACAGGCCTATTGGAAAGAAGGAAATGATTCAAAGGTCTAAACGGTAAGGCCAAAAGAGTAAGAGTAATTATTTAAAAGTACATATCAGGCCAAGCGATCAGGAGCTGTGGCTTGCCACCAGAATGAAAGCATTATGCTCAAGTTAAAGCATTATGAGGGGTCACCTGGGAGGCTCAGTCACTTATGTGTCCAACCCTTGATTCTGGGTCAGGTCATGATCTCATGGTTGTGAGATTGAGCCCCAAGTCAGGCTCTACACTGAGTGTGGAGCTTCTCTCTCCCTCTCCCTCTGCCCCTTTCCCACCATGTGCATGAACACTCTCCCTCTCTCAAAAAAAAAAAAAAAGAGAGAGAGAGAAAATTAGTTGTGAAAGTAGGTTCCCACCTAAGGCACTATCTATGGCATAGATAGCAGATAGGTATGGATGAGTCAGATACAAAAGATACAAAGAATCCCCACTAATTTCCATGCCTTAATCAGGCTTGTCCTTGTTAGAAACCCAAATATAAATAATCTAAAATGTAACATATGAATATTTTAAAATCAAATATTTAAAAAGTATTTATGTACTTTTTAAAGTACTATATATACTTTTATATGCATACAATTATCTCTGAAAGGATACCAAAAAACTGGTATTAGTGGTTGCCTTTAGGAAAAAGAACTGAGTTACTGGTATACAGAGGTAAGACAAAGACTAATTTTTTGCCTTTTTATACTTGTTGAATTTTGTGCATGCATTGGCAAATAATTAGAGATATGCTTATATTCCATGGTAATGCCATCGATTTAATTGACATAGCATTGTATACGTTTAAAGTATGTAATGTGATGATCTGATGCATGTATATATGGCAGTATGTTCACCATGCAAAGGTTGGTTAACACATCATCCACCACATATAATTCCATTTTGGTGGTGGTGGTGGTGGTGGCAGTGTTCTTATTGTTATGGTGAGAACATTAAAGGTCTGCTCTCATAGCAGCACTAAAGTACACAATACAGCGTTGCTAACTAGAGTCCCCCTGCTGTACCTTAGATCTCCAGAACTCCTCTTATAACTGAAAGTTTGTACCCTTTAACTAACATCTCCTCATTCCCTGGCCCCCAGCCCCTGGCAGCCACCATCCTCGTCTGTATTTCAGTGAGCTTGATGTTTTAGATTCCACATGTTAAGTGAAATCACACAGTTTTGTCTTTCTCTATTTCACTTAGCATAGTGTCCTCAAGATCCATCTATGTTGTTGCAAATGTCCTTCTTTTTTATGACTGAGTAATAATATAATAATATATTACATTTTCTTTATCCATTTGTCTATTGATGGACACTTAGGTTGCTTATGGTCCTTGTATTTTTAATTGTTCAAGGAACCACCATACCATTTGCCATACTGGCTGCACCAATTTACATTTCCACCCTCACCAACATATGATATCTCTTGCCTTTTTTAATAATAATCATTCTAACAGGTGTGAGGTGATACCACATTGTGGTTTTCATCAACAGTGACTTTTAAAAATGTATATTTATTCCTCTTGGTCTCATTCCTGACCTTCCAGTGCTGTGTTTTCACAGCATTAATTTCCTGTTGGAATTAAGTTAGTGATCATCTCCACCAAGTGTGGCCCACTCCCACACTTGCTTGGGCCAGCCACTCTTCCAGCTAGAAAGCTGGCGAGCAGTCACCTCTGCCCATGTCACCACCGCTCCACAGGCAGCCCATTAGCACATCCTGGAGGCCTGGCTTGTTGTTCTGGGACCTGCTCTGGCCTCTGCTCTCTGGGGACTGCTGTTCTTCCTACTTCTGCTCTGCTCCTCTGAGTTTTTCTCACTTATTTTCCACAGAGCCTCTACATCACTTTCAATGATATTTTTTCAAATTATAGAAAACTTTGGAAAGTATAGAGAAAATTAGAAGAAAGTAAATATCACTAACAATCCTTCCATCTAAACTGAACTGACTCTAGTCCTATTTCTGGCAGTAATGGGAGTTTTGCAGAAACCTGTGTTAACACACTAGTTTTTCCTCAAATTGTCGCTCATACTATACATACAGATTTGTAGCCTACTCTATTTTGTAAAACATCATATTGTGAACATTTTCCCATATCATTAAAATTTTTTTGATACATCTTTTTTATGCTTTGTAATAATTCCATTATATTCCATAGTCTATTTAACTGTACTTTTGTTACAAATTCACATTATTTCCAATTAGAGTATATTTATCAAATAGATGTTCAATCATGTTCCTCTCTACTTAAAATCAGTGGCACCCAGGAGCGCCTGGGTAGCAGAGTCAGTTAATGTCCAACTCTTGATTTTGGCTCAGGTCACGATCTTAATGGTTTGTGGGATCGAGCCCCACGTCAGGCTCCGTACTGACAGCACAGAGCCTGCTTGGGATTCTCTTTCTCCCTCTCTCTTTGCCCCTCCCCTGCTCTTATTTTCTCTCAAAATAACTAAATAAAACTTAAAATCTGTGGCCCCCAGTCCCTGATAGGACAGAGCCCAAGGTTTTCACATGGCTACAAGACACTCCACAGCCCACCTCCCCTCACCTCACCTGCTTCCCATCTGCTCCCCTGCATGCCTCTCTGTGAGGCCTTGACTCCTTACCAATATTCCCTTCTCCTCCTGTCCTTTCTCTGCTCCCATCTTTAAGACCCACCTTTCATTTATTGGAACTCTGTGTAACATTCTGTACATGGACCATTATTGTACTTTTGTTTACCATTGTTTCTTGTGTGTTTAAAAATTTACTAGTTAATACATGTTTGTTATCTCATATTGAAACTGTACATTTTTGCATGTAGAGTAAAAACTTATCTCCCCCCTTTTATCCCACTCCTTTCTCAAGAACAAGTAACCCCTATAAGCAGGATTTCTTAACGTTTTTATTCATCTGTTCCCCTCCCAGATCATGAGCACCCCAAGCCAGGGTTCTTTGTGTCCAGGTGTCTAACAGGAAGCAGGCCCACAAGGCTGAGTGTCCTGAAAGCAGCAGAACTTAGGGAGATGGGGGAGAAGAGATCATGTCCCTCTGTGGTCGGGTAAACTCACTGCTTTTTATCTTCTCACTGGCACCATTCCTAAGGATTTATGAGCAGCTTCCAGAAGTGCAGAGAAAGAAAGAAGAGGAGAAGAGAAGATTGGAATATAAGTCATACCGGCTACGAGCTCAACTATTCAAGAAGGTCAGTCAGTCCCTGAGCAACATCCATCAAGTGTATCAGGGGAAAGAGAAATTGAGAGAAACAAATCTGACCTGTTGGAATTAAGCACATCTGGGGAGTAGCCTTAAGCTTGTAATGCATTGTACCACTGCTGAAGTTTGGAAGATAAAGACACCTGTGACTAGACATCAAACCTAAAAATCTAAAAAGGCAAATCTAAAAAAGGCACCTTCCAGGCATACATTTGGAACAAAACTAAATTCTATACTTAGGAGTCATGGTGGATATGTTCAAATCTATCAGAATTGTTGAATTTTCATTTTAGAATCCCCAGTGATAGTTTTGTGTCCCTTATTGGTAAATCACATACCTCAAGAGCTTGTAAAATAAACTGGACAATGTCCGAGTGTGGCATAAGAGTTGACAGCCTGGGGAGTCAGAGCCTGGAAGCCACTACCATTTCCTGCCTGTGGCCCCAGTGGAATCAGTGGTACTGCAAGTCCCAGACCCTCAGAGGCGGGGGGACTTGCTACCAATATATTCCTTGAAAAGCCAGTCGGGCTTCCATGCCTGAAGGTCTGTATCCTTCACTGTTCTCATTTCCTTCCCAACCACTTCACTTCACCGCCAGAGGACTCTGAAAGTCAGAATACAAAAGACGAGTTTATGCCAGACCGATGTGGGATTGGAGAACTGCTTCTGGAGCACACCCGGAGCTGGGCCAGGCCAGGCCCCTTGAGGAGGGGGCCCCCAGGCACCACATGGCCCAGCCAGTGTGTCAACGTCACAGGCCAGGCCTCTCATTGTGCTTGTATGTTTGAACTGATAGATGAATGAGTCTATCCAGATCATAAATGTATTTATATATTGATATAGACATAATAGATAAATGATTTTATAGATCATGTTTCCTAACCACTTCAAGAAGAATTTTTTGCATAACTACCATGGTTTGTGTAGCTGGGGAAGATAAATGAGATTTGGGTAGAACCTCACTGGTCTCTTCAGCAGCATGTCTGGGGTGGCTGTCTGCCTCTGATGGCAAGAGTAACTTCTTTCCTGTCTTTCTTTTCTTCCACAGAAAGTGACCAATCAGCTCTTGGGGAGAAAAGTTCCCTGGAACTGACATAAGAATATTTTCCTCAGAGCGTTGGAATTCTATTTTATCAACCTGGAGAAGCACAGTCCTTACTTTTATGAGTCTGGTTTAATAAAACTTAACTCTTTTTCCATGTGTAATTTAGAAGTAGTAGCAGTGGTAACTAGGATTATGGATGGTTTGGGAGCAATATGTTGTCCACAGCGGCCTTGCCCACAGGGTGTTTGTCACATGGTATCATTTCTGAATTCTAGCCACGAGTGAGTCCCCTTTTGTATGTTTTTATACTTTTAGAAAATAAATAACTTCTGATTGAGTCATAGTAAAGCAAGCAGCAAAGAGTCATTTCTTTACCATTTAGAGATATGCAGGGAGCTAGGCAGTGTCTCTCCTGAGGTAGATGGGAGTCTCGATCTAAAAGCATCAGTCGGGCGCCTGGGTGGCTTAGTTGGTTGAGCATCCGACTTTCACTTAGGTCATGATCTCGCGATTCGTGGGTTCAAGCCCCGCGTCGGGCTCTGTGCTGACTGCCAGCTCGGAGCCTGGAGCCTGTTTCAGTCTGTGACTCCCTCTCTCTCTAACCCTCCCCTGCTCACGCTGTCTCTCTCTCTCTCCTAGAAATAAATAAAACATTTAAAAAAAATAAAAATAAATAAAATAAAAGCATCAGTCAAAGGGCGCCTGAGTGGCTCAGTCAGTTAAGCCTCTGACTTCAGCTCAGATCATGATCTCGTGGCCTGTGAGTTCGAACCCCACATCAGGCTGTGTGCTGACAGCTAAGAGCCTGGAGTCTGTTTTAGATTCTGTATCTTCCTCTCTTCTCTGACCCTCCCCAACTCATACTCTGTCTCTGTCTCTCAAAAATAAACATTAAAAAAATAATAAATAAACAAACACAAACAAAAGCATCAGTCAAGGGAAATGAGCCCTGGGCATGAAATGTAGCCTGTCTTTACAGACACAGCAGGATGTGACAAGAGCTCTGCCATGGGCTTTGTGGAAAGGGTGTCTGGTTAGGGTACTTGCTCGGGATGCCCAGACACTCCCAGCGGATCAGGCACCTCAGGTCCAAAGCCATCTCTTTGCCTCATTCCAACTTCCCAGTGGCCTCTAGCCTTGGGTGGATTTTCCTCCAGCTCCAGCCACCCTCTTTTCAGGATTGAAGCCTCGGAATGTTTATCATCACACATGGAACCAACATTAATAACCTGGATCACCACTTCTGAAAAGCGTGAGTTAGTAAGTGTGATAGTGTACATAAAGCATTTAATTTAATTTAATTTAATCTAATCCTATAGCCTGGAATTACAGCTAAGGCTGGAGTTGAGGGGGAGAAGGTACTAATCGGCCTCATTCTAAGTTCAGGGAAGTCCTAGTAGGGCAGGAAGGGGCCAGCTGCCACCGAGGCTGAAGTAAAAAGCAGACCCTGCCACCAAGCACAGCTCAAATGGCGCCACCAAGGCCCCCTTCTTAACCCAGAAGGAGGCGATGAAGGAGGCTCAAGGTATTTAAGCTCTCTGGGCCAGTTTACCTGTAAAATGAGAGAGTTAATAACCTTTAAGCTCCCTCTCAGCCCTCAAATGTTATGGCTGTTTTAGGTCTTGTTGGAAGTTATTCAGAATATAAACAGAAAGTGATAGTTGTCTGGAAACCTGGGCCTGCAGGGCAGGATGGAGCCTGCTTAGAAAAAATGAGTGGGATTCTCTTAAGGCTGTGGCTGTGTCATCCAGGTGCCTGCCTAGAGCATTTAGGTTCAGGGCCTGGGAAGCCACAGGTGGCAGCTGGCTGCCAGCTCCTCACCCACTGCCCCCAACCCAGCACCAGAAGACACCTGCGTGGAAATGCTACTACAGGTGCCCTGGGGAGAGCCTGTTAGCATCTCCACTAGGTTCCACAGACTTGCTTTCACATTAGAACAGTAGTTCCCAGGCCACCAGGCCCTGCATGGGGCAGGGGTGCTGAGATTTCTCCCAACTGCAGTTTCCCTTGCCTGAGTTCCTGTAGAACCCAAACATTGGCCTCATAGGTAATCCTGGTGCCTCTCCCAGAATCTGTTCTGCCCCCAAAGCTCAGGGTGGTCCCCGCCCCCATTCTGGCCTCATCAGTCCAGGCTGAGCACCTGATAGAGGCCAGAGTCATTACCTCGTGCTGCCACACCTATGGCCATGCTCTCCTCCTACCCTCCACCAGCTGTCCACATGCCAGCCGCCCCATACCAGGAACTTGTTCTGAAAGTGCTTTTTTCCCATGCCTAGCAGGACATTGAGCCTCTTGTTTTGTTCCTTCTTCTTGCATAGGTACAAGGCCAGGCCCAGGTTGAACTATTGCCCCAGCTCTGACCTGTCATGGGGATTCATTCTTGAGTTGCTTCTTCCTAGATCTGGTTCACACCTAACCTGAGAACCCACTTGCCCTCCTTCCTATAGGGTAAGCCTCCTCAACCACTTCTGTCTTCTGAGGGCAGTTTCTGTTGCTGCCCTCCCTGAGCAGAGGCTTCTGGTGACCATCAGCACATGCAGTGCAGGGTGATAGAGTGTATGGAGAAGACAGAATGTTTTACCTATAAATCATAATGCATTTTGTGTCCCAAATGATTAGTTAGGCCATGCTGAACTGTTAACATGATCTTCATCTTTACCTGTTGGGGACACACAACTGGCTGTACAAATATGATAAATTGCTTGATTTGATTATTAATTGGAAATGCACATTATTAGCAGAATACTCCATGCAAGCCTCTTGTGTGTATGTATGCAGCTCCTAAATCTGGTCCTCAGAAAACACTTGTGCATCTTCTGTCCCAGCAAACTCTGGGAATGCAGACCAACCCCAGAGCCTTAGCTACACTAGGCCCCACATCCACCCTCTGAATTTCTATGGTGTGAGTCAGTCCCCTGACTCTCTACCTACAGGGCATGATATCAGCCTGTCCAAGTGGCGAAGGCCTGCCTAGATCTGGAATCCTATGCACCTGCATTGTAATTCCTTTCTGAAATGGCCTTTTTCCTATGGGGCACTACTGCCGCAGGCCAAGTCACCTAGAGCTATGGTTAGAGAAGGCCCATAGAAGAGAGCAGATACCTGAAGTTTCCTCTCCAGCTAACATCTCCCCTCTGGGGGCATCTTAACTCACTGGGGTGGGAACCAGAGCAGAGGGGCACTGGCTACTTTTAACAGATGCCCAATGAGTAGAGAAGTGCCCATGGGAAAAAGCATGCACCCTCATGGCTTTGTGGATCTAGGAAACAGGAGGGCAGAGCACCCTCATGAAGGATGGGGCCCTGATCCTACCAGCTCCGCTGCTCTCCCCGCCCAATCCAACAGGGAAGTGGCCAAGCCTGAAACTGCTCTGCTGCTCTCCTGGCTCCATTCCTAGCTGGGAAGGACCTGGCCTGCAGGTTTATATTTCCGGCGGTATCAATAAAGCCTGCAGACTAAGATCTGGTAAGGAGGTGGGGCTTGGGACATAGAACATGGCCCACCTTGGCTACGCCCATGGCACAAGGAGATGGGACCCAAGAGCGATTTGAAACATTTGGTTCCAGAAGGAGCTGGGACGCCGCCATTTTTCTCCCCACAACCATCAGGGTGGGACCTCAGGGAGCAGCCTGGAGGGACGGGTGACGCAGTGGAGGCTAAGACCCTCCTACACCAAACCACACCCATCCCCGCTAGAGAGCTGCTTGCTTTTTTTACCAGAGCCTGGGGCAAGACCAGCATGGATGTACAGCCGTGATTAATTCTAGATCACCTCTTTCTATTCAAATATATTTTCTCTTGTCTCACTTGTATCCCTCTCCTCTGCTGGACTGGGCACTCTGGTCATTGGTTTGCTTAAACAGTCACATGTAATCCATTCTCTAGATGTATATTCTATACCTCCACAGCTACCTCTCTCTCTCTCTCTCTCTCTCTCTGGAGTAATCAGACTATATAGTTTCTCTGAGTAACATTATCTTTGTTTCTTTCTCCTCGCCTCCTACCATATTCTCCTCTTTCTCTCTCTAAATTAAGCCTCTTAGTCTCTCTGCCTGGTCACTGTCCAATTTCGCTTTCTCCTCACCCCTGTCATTTCTCTCTTTGTATAAGCTCTTCAATCAGCACTGGCATACGCCCTGCTCTTTATTTGTAGCTGAAAATTCTGGTTTTATGCTTTTAGACTGTCCTTTGTCTTTTGGGTTTTTTCTTTTCTTTCTTTTTTTTTTTTTTCCACCTTTTTTTTTTTCTTTTTCCCTTTTGGTTTGCTTGTTTGTTGGATTTGTCTGTGCGTTTGCATATCTTTGTCCTCTGTGTGTTTGTCTGTCTGTTTTCTTTCCCAGGGCTACTTTAAGAAACAAGCCAGGGGTGCCTGGGTGGCTTAGTCGGTTAAGCATCTGACTTCGGCTCAGGTCATGATCTCATGGTTCATGGGTTCGAGCCCCACATCAGGCTCTGTGCTGGCAGCTAGCTCAGAGCCTGGAGCCTGCGTCAGATTCTGTCTCTCTCTCTCTGTCTCTCTGACCCTCCCCTGCTCTCACTGTCTCTCTCTCTCTCTCTCTCTCTCTCTCTGTCTCTCAGAAATTTTTTTAAAAATTTTAAATTAAAAAAGAAGTCAAAGTACACATGGTATAAAGTCCCAAATACCACTACAAGTAGGGAAATAAAATAACCAAAGTCTCAGCAAGAGAGACCAAGAGACACCATTTAAAGAACACTTCCTGAAGGGGCAGGCCCTGGACAATCAATGAGCCTTCTTTAATAGAGCAGTACTCGTAGGTGCAGAGCACATAACAAGCTTTTAAAACTAACAAGAGACCGAAAGCTAGCCAAAATGATGAAACGGAAGAACTCTCCGCTAAAGAAATTCCAGGAAGAACTGACAGCTAAAGAACTGCTCAAAACGGATATAAGCAACATAACTGTACAAGAATTTAGAACAATAGTATAAAAATAATTGGTGGGCTTGAAAAAGGCATGGAAGACATCAGAGAAGCTATTGTTACAAAGACTATGGAGCTTAAAAATAGTTGTGATGAATTTAAAAATGCTATAAATGAGGTGCATGATAAAATAGAGGCGTCCAATGCACAGACTGAAGAGGCAGAGAGGATAATAGGTGAATTAGAAGACACAATTATAGAAAAAGAGGAAGCCAAGTATAAGAGAAATAAACCGATCCAGGAGCACAAAAGGAGAGTTCGAGAGCTCAGTATTACAGTCAAATGGAACAATATCTGTGTCATAGGAATTCCAGTAGAGGAAGAGAGAGGGAAAGGTGCTGAAGGAGTCCTTGAACAAATTATAGCAAAGAACTTCCCCAATCGGGGGAAGGAAACAGACATTGAAATCCAAGAGGCACAGAGAACTCCCCTCAGATGTAACTTGAATCGGTCTTCTGCACAACATATCATAGTGAGACTGGCAAAATATAAGGACAAAGAATTTTGAAAGCAGCTAGGAATAAAATGACCCTAACATACAAAGGAAGACCTATCAGAGTAGTTACAGACCTATCTACTGAAACTTGGCAGGGCAGAAAGGAATGGCAAGGAATCTTCAATGTGATGAACAGAAAAAATAATGCAGCCAAGAATCCTCTATCCAGCAAGTCTGTCATTCAGAATAGAAGGAGAGTTATAAGTCTTTCCAAATAAATAATAATTTAAAGAATTCTTCACCACTAAACCAGTTTTACAAGAAATCCTTAGGGGGTTTCTATGAGGAAAATGTTGCAAGGAACACAAGGTACCAGAGACACCACCACAAGCATGAATCCTACAGAGAACACAATGACTAAACCCATATTTTTCAATCATAACACTGCATGTAAATGGACTAAATTCTCCAATCAAAAGACATAGGGTAGCAGAATGGATAAAAAGAATAAAATCCATCTATTTGCTGTCTATAAGAGACTCATTTTACACCTGAGGACACCTTCAGATTGAAAGTAAGGGGATGGAGAAATATCTATCATGCTACTGGAAGTCAAAAGAAAGCCGGAGTAGCTATACTTATATCAGACAAACTGGACTTTAAAGGCAGTAACAAGGGATGAAGAAGGGCATTATATAATAATTACAGAGTCTATCAGGAAGAGCTAACATTATAAATGTCTCCGCACCAAATACAGAAGCACCCAAATTCATAAAACAATTAATCACAATCAATCTTATGGATAAGAATGTGCTAATAGCAGGGGACTTTAATACTCCACTTACAGCAATGGATAGATCAACTAAACAGAAAATCACTAAAGAAACAGTGGACTTGAATGACACATTGGACCAGATGGATCTGACAGATATATTTAGAACTCTACATCCTGAGGCTATGGAATTCACTTTCTTCTCAAGTGCACATGGCACATTCTCCAAGATAGGTCACATACTGAGTCATAAGCCTTCAGTAAATATAAAAGAATTGAGATTGGGGCACCTGGGTGGCTCAGTCGGTTGAGTGTCCAACTTTGGCTCAGGTCATTTTCTCACAGTTCTTGGGTTCAAGCCCCGCGTCGGACTCTGTGCTGACAGCTCGGAGCCTGGAGCCTGTCTTCGGATTCTGTGACTCCCTCTCTCTCTAACTCTCCCCTGCTCACACAGTCTCTATCTCTCTCAAAAATAAATAAAACATTTTAAAAAAAGAATTGAGATTATACCATGCACATTTTCATATCTCATTGCTATGAAACTTGAAATCAATCACAGGGAAAAGTCTGGAGAACCTCCAAAAACATGGAGGTTAAAGAACACCCTTCTAAAGAACGAATGGGCCAATCAGGCAATTGGAGAAGAAATTTAAAAATATATGGAAACAAATGAAAATGAAAGTACAACAATCCAAACTCTATGGGATGCAGCAAAGGCAGTCCTAAAAGGAAAGTACATTGCACTCCAGGCCTATTTCAAGAAATTAGAAAAAGTGCAAATATAAAATCTAACAGGACACCTAAAGTAACTAGAGGGAGAGAAACAAGAGCACCCCAAACCCAGTAGGAGAAGAGAAATAATAAAAATCAGTGTGGAAATAAACAATGTAGAATCTAATAAAACAGTTGAACAGATCAATGAAACCAAGAGTTGGTTTCTTGGAAAAATAAACAAAATTGACAAACCTCTAGCCAAGCTTCTCAAAAAGAAAAGAGAGAGCACCCAAATAGACAAAATCAAGAATGAAAATGGACTTATTACATTCAACCCCTCAGAAATATAAGCAATTATCAGGGAATAGTATGAAAGATTATATGCCAACAAACTGGACAACTTAGAAGAAATGGACAAATTCCTAAACGCACACCCACTACCAAAATTCACATGGAAAGACATAGAAAATCTGAACAGACCTATAACTAGTGAAGAAATTGAATCAGTTATCAAAAATTTCCCAACAAATTAGAGCCCTGGGCCAGATGGCTTCCCTGGGGAATTCTACCAGACATTTAAATCAGAGTTAATACCCATCCTTCTTATGCTATTCCAAAACATAGAAATGTGAGTTTTCCTTCTGGACCCATTCTACGAAGCCAGCATCACTTTGATTTCCAAGCCAGAGAGAGACCCAGCAAAAAAAGAGAACTACAGGCCAATATCCTTGGTGAATACAGATGCAAAAATCCTCAACAGGATACTTGCAAATCGAATGCAACAGCACATAAAAAGAATTATCCACTATGATCAAATGGGATTCATTCCTGGGTTACAGGGCTGGTTCAATATTCACAAATCAATCAGTGTGATACATCACATCAACAAAAGAAAAGATAAAAACCATATGATCCTGTCGATAGATGCAGAAAAAGCATTTGACAAAATACAGCATCCCTTCTTAATAAAGACTCTAGAGAAAGTCGGGATAGAAGGAACTTACTTAAACCTCATAATAGCCATCTATGAGAAGCCCTCAGCTAACCTCATCCTCAATGGGGAAAAACTGAGAGCTTTCCCCCTGAGATCAGGAGCACAACAGGGATGTCCACTCTCAGCACTGTTGTTTAACATAGTGCTGGAAGTCCTAGCATCAGCCATCAGACAACAGAAGGAGATCAAAGGCATCAGAATTGGCAAAGAAGAAGTCAAGCTTTCACTTTTCTCAGACGACATGATATTCTACATAGAAAACCCGACAGACTCCACCAGAAGCCTACTAGAACTGATCCATGAATTCAGTAAAGTTGCAGGATACAAAATCAATGTACAGAAATCGGTTGCATTTTTATACACCAATAATGAAGCAACAGAAAGAGAAGTCAAGAAACTGATCCCATACACAATTGCACAAAAAAAACATAAAATGCCTAGGAATAAACCTAACCAAGGATACAAGAGATCTGTTTGATGAAAATTATAGAAAACTTATGAAGGAAATTGAAGAAGACATAAAGAAATGGAAAAACATTCTATGCTCATGGATCGAAAGAATAAATATTATTAAAATGTCATTACTACCCAAAGCAATTTACACATTCAATGCAGTCCCAATCAAAATTATACTGGCATTCTTCTCAAAGCTAGAACAAACTATCCTAAAATTTGTATGGAACCACAAAAGACCCCGAATAGCCAAAGTAATATTGAATAAGTAAACCAATACGGGAGTCATCACCATCCCAGTCTTTATCCTCTACTACAATGTTGTTATCATCAAGACAGTATGGTGTTGGCACAAAAACAGACACAGACCAATGGAACAGAATAAAGAACTCAGAATTGGACCCACACATGTATGGCCAACTAATCTTTGACAAAGCAGCAAAGAGTATCCAATGGAAAAAAGACAACCTCTTTAATAGATGGCGCTGGGAAAACTGGACAGCAACATGCAGAAAAATAAAACTAGATCACTTTCTCACACCATACACAAAAATAAACTCCAAATGGATAAAGGACCTGAATATGAGACAGGAAACCATCAAAACCCTAGAGGAGAAAGCAGACAACAACCTCCTTGACCTCTACCGCAGCACTTTCTTACTTGACACATCCCCAAAGGCAAGGGAATCGAGCAAAAATGAACTTTTGGGACCTCATCAAGATCAAAAGCTTCTGCACGGCAAAGGAAACAATCCATAAAACTAATAGGCAGTCGAAGGAATGGGAAAAGATAGTTGCAAATGACATATCAAATAAAGGGCTAGTATCCAAAATCTATAAGGAACTCACCAAACTCCACACCCGAAAAACAAATAATCCAGTGAAGGAATGGACAGAAGACATGAACAGACACTTCTCCAAAGAGGACATCCAGATGGCCAACAGACACATGAAACTATGCTCAGTGTCCCTTATCATCAAGGAAATACAGATCAAAACCACACTGAGCTATTACCTCACACCGGTCAGAGTGGCTAAAATGAACAAATCAGGAGACTCTAGATGCTGGCAAGGATGTGGAGAAATGGGCACCTTCCTGCACTGTTGGTGGGAATGTAAACTGGTGCAGCCCCTCTGGAAAACAGTGTGGAGGTTCCTCAAAAAATTAACACTAGAACTCCCCTATGACCCAGCAATAGCACTGCTAGGAATTTACCCAAGGGATCCAGGATTGCTGGTGCACAGGGGCACATGTACCCCAATGTTCATAGCAGCACTCTCAACAATAGCCAAATCATGGAAAGAGCCTCAGTGTCCATCAACTGATGAATGGATCAAGGAGATGTGGTTTATCTATACAATGGAATACTGCATGGCAATGAGGAAGAATGAAATCTGGCCATGTGTAGCAACATGGATGGATCTTGAGGGTGTTATGCTGAGCGAAATAAGTCAGGCAGAGAAGGACAGATACCATATGTTTTCACGTATTGGTGGGTTAGGAGGAACTTAACAGAGAACCATGGGTGAAGAGAAGGAAAAAATAGTTGGGGAGAGGGAGGGAGGCAAGCCATGAGAGACTTTGAATGCAGAGAACAGAGAGCTGATGGGGTTTGGGGAAGAGGGGTAGGGGGTTGATGAGCATGGAGGAGGGCACTTGTGGGGATGAGCACTGGGTGTTATATGGAAACCAACTTGACAATAAACTAAGAAAAAAAATTCTGGAAATAGTGATGATAGTTGCACAACATTTTGAATATAGTTAATGCTACTGAACTACACATTTAAAAATTGTTAAAATGGCACTTGTGGGGATGAGCACTGAGTGTTATGTGGAAACTAATTTGACAATAAACTATTTGTAAAAAAAAAATTGTTAAAATGGTAACTTTTAAGTAATATATATTCTGTCACGATATTACAAATACAAGAAGAGGAGGAGGAAGAAGGCAGGCGGGAGCAGCAGGAGGGAACACGGGTTGGCCGACCTTCCCGCATGTACTCAACAGGCACACATGTGCATGCCAGGTAGAGGCCAAGTGTGTGCAGGAATACAAAAAAAAAAAAAGGCAAAATCAGAAAACAAATGTACTCTAGTTTGACCAAACTTGTGTCAGTAGCTCCACTGTTACATAAAAGGAAACCTTGATGTGCTTAAAATTTTGTCAAGTTCAGAATAAAACCTCTTCCTTCAAATTGAACAAATTACTTTGCTGAAAAAAGGTGAAGGGAAGTTTGGAGGCAGCATTCTAGGGTTTTTGGGTTTTTTTGTTTTGTTTTGTTTGTTTTGTTTTGTTTTTGACTCTTGGGTCCAAGTCACTAAGCTGTAAAACTATCTTGGACCACACCCTCCCTCCTTCCTACTTTCTGGAAACCTGTAGTCCCCCACACTTGCCCAAAGGGGCGCCTACACAAGTCACATATCTGCACTTTGCCATTCCCTGTAAGCCATGGCCTCGACTCTGTCTGTGTTCCCATGGACCCAGTTCAGGAAAAGCACTTTCCCCTCCTCCTCCTCCTCCTCCTCCACCTCCCCCTCCTCTTCCTGTTTCCCCTTCTTCTTCTCCCTCTCCTCCTTGCCCTCCTCCCCCTTCTTCTTCTCTGTCTCGCCAACAAAGCCAGCAGCATCATACATCTGCCAGAGTTCCAGGCCCATAGGCACTGGCTGTGACTTTTAGATTCCCCAGGAAAGTGTCAGCCATCAGCTCTTGCTCCAGCAGAAGGGCACATAGGTGTTCCCAAGGCTTCTCCAGCACTGGGCTTGGGGTTGCAGGTGGCTCCTTGCCCACCCTTTGCTTGGTTGGGGGCAGACTCACTGCTAGCGAGCCATAACTCCCATAATGACCTCTCAGCGTCTCTGCTCTCTCCATTCTTTTTTTTTTTGTATCTTCCCTTTGGGCTTTACAGCCATCTAAACTCTCCCTCTTTTCTTTTCTTTTTTTTTTTTAATCTCTAAAACTTTGTAGAAGTGAATTTCATATAACATAAACTTAAACATTTTAAAGTATACACTTTGGTGACATTTAGTACATCCACAGCGTTGCCCAACCACCAACTATATCGAGACTCAAAACATTTTCATTGCCCCAAAAGTCAGTGTGCATCCATTAAGCCCTCACTCTCCATTTCCTTTCCCCCACCCCTGCAAACCGCCTAAACTATCTTGGTAACCCCTTTGGAATATCCACATTTGGGTCTCAGATCTTATTTCTTATCTGTCATACTTGGTGCCTGGTCTCAAGCTCCAGTTTAACTTCCCATTACCCTTAGCCCACTATCTTGACCTAAATACCCTCCTTGTAATTAGCAAACACAGACACGTTCACTTGTATGGCTTTGGGCCCTTTAGCTGAACTCTGCAGAAAAGCACTGCTTAAAACTCCACTGACAGTGAGTGTGGATCCCGTCTGGGGAAGATGAGCAAAAGAGTATCATCCAGGGAGGGCCTGGCTTCTGTCTCTGGCTGTTTGAGCACCCTCTGTGAAACAGGCAATAGGGAGCAGAGGGGTCTCTTGACTTCCTCTGCCTGAGGTGAAGCCAGAGGCTCATAGGAGGGTAGCCGCCATACTGCATTTAGAAGAAAACTGACTAGAACTAATGCTGATGTGCTAATACCAATCTGGTGTGTGTAATAAGCTTTGTATTCGCACTTTGTTTTAACAGGCTTCCAGGCAATGTCCTACTGCTGATCGGGGAACCACCCTTTGAGTAGCAGGTACTAAACAGTAATAACTGCCAGCATAAGAGTAGGATGAACTGCTTCCTACCTGCTAAGAAGTTATCTCTGCAACCCAATTACCCCTGCCACTTGGCTGAAAAGTGGAGGAGCACTTTTCGACAAAGCACTTTTCAAACAAAAAGGATAGGTAGGAGAGGTGGAAGGCAGAGGGAAGCATGCATGGAGGCTTTAAGTCGAAAGACAGCTTTGGTTTGTTGAAAGAACTGGAAGAAGCTCAGTGTGGTTGGGACAGTGGTTGCAGGGAATTGGAGCAAGTGATGGGCAAGCTCCATTCCTGATTCCAGGAGCACAAGCCCTGTTCCTTCTGGGAGACCCTCCTCCAGTCTGCAGGGTGGGTGTCCTTTTGATGTTCTTTGTCCAGTACTTCCACCACCCCCCCACACTTATGGACGACATACGTGCACTTGCTCCCTCCTTGGTCTTTCAGCATCCATCCCCTGGCCTGTAAGCCCCTGGAGGACATGGACCATGTCTACCTTAGAGGAGCAAAACCATTTAATTGTCACGTAAGAAAACTTTCAAGGCATTGGGATTACTGTGGACCTCCCCCATCTCCAGTACCAGCTGGTGCCCACTTGGGAACTCCTCCTGAGGGGCTACTTGGCTGAGCCTAGGACAGCTGGTGAGGGCTGGTGTCCTCTTCCTACCTCTCAGAGAGGCTGGGCCCAGGCCCTGCCATTAACTAGAAGCTGGAACACAACTGGGAGGAAACAAACCTGATTTAGAACATGGGGCGGGGGGCACAGTGTAATAGGAGACCCGTGTGGTCCAGTCTTCTGAGAAGCACACAGGGAAGGTACAAAGGCAGCGGACCTGGAGGAGGTAGAATGCCTGGCAGAAGGGACTGAGGGTGACCCAACGCCAGGGAGGAAAGAGACCGAATGGAGGGCAACACAGTTGAGACCCCCCGGTCTTGGGCAATAAAACATGAGTGTTTGCAGCCGCTCCATTCATTTGATGGAGGGTCCCCAGTTAGGTGGAATGTTCCTGTAACAATGCCAGCTGGCAGATTCAGGCCTGATTTGTGGCCTGACTGACCCTTCACAGGAGATAAGCTATGAACAGACACCCTGCCAGAATGGGAGAGGCCTCCAAATACTGCTGTATCACAAGACCCAGATTGAAAGGGTGTCTGGACTTCCTGCATCATCAGAGGACTCACTGGCTCCTCAGACTCAGCTTCTGGGTCGGTGCCAGTGATGAGCTAGCTGGGCAAGGTGCACAGGGCTACATACACCAGCATGGGGCCTAAGCCCTACTTCGCCACTGTAGCATGGGCTGGGGGACACAAGGGTCATCCCTGAGGCTTCTGTGAAGATCTGGAGTCTTGGAGCACTTGGGGATAGGAGGCAGGGTCCCAGGTGTGGTAGGTCTGGGAAACAGCAATCGTGTTTCCTCTTCCCCAGACACCATTCCCAGCCTCCCTTCAGGCCTATTTGGGCCATGTGACGGGCCTGGCCAGTGGGCTGGTGGCTGCACCACCTCCAGGTCTAGCCCGTGTTAAAATCCCACTCTCTGTCCCGGGCTGCCTTCTTCCCTTTCAGTGGAGGCGGTGGGTGGGGGCCAAAGCAGGCTGATGGCACCGTGGGCCCCAGTCCTCCTCACAGAATTGTTCTTTCTCGGCCCTTTGCTGTGTGCCTGCAGCTCCACTCACTAAAGACACACGGTCCATTTCTCTCCCCAGGTCTGGGGTGTCATAGATGTGACCCCCAAGAAGCTTGCAAAAGCATTTGCCTTACTTTTTGCTCCTCTGCACTTACCTTAAAACCATGGCTGAACTCGCCTGTTGGAAAATGAGAGGGCCCAGTGGCCCTTTCACTCTGGCCAACCCCATGACATGTGAATTAGGCCATGTGAGACCAACAGAGCTGCCAGCCAAGTCCAACCTAAACTGCTGACCACGGATGCATGAACTAAAGACATGTTCATTGGCATTTGTTTATTTCATCAATTTGTTTTAATGCATTTCTTGTGGCACCAAGTAAATGAAAAAGTGGCAACCCAACAGACTGACCAGAACCGCCCACCGCCAACCCCGCTGGGTTCCCACGGGACTGAGCAGAAAGCTTTCGCTGTGCTGTCACAGCGGTTTGGTTGCTACTTCAGCAGAGCCAGCCGTCTTGTGACTAAGCCACAAGGAACCAGGTCATGGGCCTGGACACTGTGTCTCAGAAGCCCGATCAGAGGGGAGCCAGTAGACAAAGCTAATTACAGGAACAGCGATTAGCCTCCAGATCATGGAAGGGAAGAATTGGTGCCTTTTCTGGAAGCCCATGTGCTGGTAGAGGGCCAGGGCCGAGCGCTGCAGCATGCTGGTGGTGAGGATGACTTGGCTGTACCCCTGGTCCCGTGCGAACTGAAGGACAGTCCTGACCAGGGCTTTTGCTATCCCCTGGTTTCGGTGCTCTGAGGCCACACACAGATGAAGCAGCTCCAACTTCTCTTTCCGCAGGGTGGTGGACAGAGCACCCACCATGCCCACCACCTGCCCCTTAGCCTCAACCACCCAGAAGCAGGAGCCAGGCTCACCCAGGTAGAACTTGGTGATGTCAGACATGTCTGTGCGCAAAGACATGTCTATAAACTGGTTCCAGGGGCAGCTGGAGAGGAATCTCAGGGCAGCAAGGAGGGTGAGGCTGGCTACAAGGGCCATGAGCCAGGAGCCAGAGAGCAGGAAGATGGCAAGGGGCAGCCCAAGCAAGAGCACCAGGGTTCGGGGCAGCTTCAGGATGTGGTGGAAGGTGGTGAGGATGTGCTCATTCATTCCCTGGGAGAACAAGCCCAGGACCTGTGTGCGGTCGTTCTCCCGGTATTTGCGGATGTGATAAGGAGCCATGGAAGACTGCCGAGCCTGAAGTCCATGAGAGAGAGAGTGAGTGAGAGCTAGGTGTCCCTGCACACCTTCCGGGCCACCCTGGGGAAGAGAGAGGAAGTCAGGTGAGTGCCCATCTCTGCCACCTCCCAGGAGTGGGGGAGACCCTGCTCGAGGGCATTGCTTTCTGCTTTTGCCAAAGAGGATGTAGGCTACAGCCACTGGGAGAAAAGTATAGGGTCAGGACAATTTGCATATGATCCTGGCTCCCTCCCCTTCTAGCTGTGTGACCTTAGTGTTACCTAACTTCTCTGAACCCATCTTTTCATCTGTAGAACAGAGTCAAATAAAGGACCTGCCTTCTGGGATTGTTTTGAAGATTTAACAAAGTAGCATACAAAGCCCTGATACACAAAACACCCTTCTCTCCACCCTCTTTCCCCTTTTACTGGCTCACTTAGCTTGCTGGCACTTTGGGGCAGCACCATGCAGTAGGCAGACCATGTGTCCCCAGACCTTTGGCCCCTATCCAGGGACCATACACTGCAGGAATCCTGTGCTCCCAAGTTTCAACAAAGGCTCCTTCCCCCTTGACTGCAAATTTTTAGGCTGCTGAGGTCGTATAAGAATCAAACACCAAAAAAAGGGCAGCCTTGACATCCAGAGGAGAGTCTGGGGCTCCAGAACTCTCTCAAAACACTGTCCTTCTACCCGCGTCCTCTCACCTGCCGCCACAACAGCCTTGACCGTCCAGAGCAGCCTCAGGGTGGCCTCTGCCCTCAGCCTCTGCCTGGCACCCAGGAGAGACTTCCCAGGGCCTGCTCCACCACCGGGGACCAGCCCCTTCCTGGATGGCCACCTCATTGGCTGGCTCTTGCACCCGAGAGGCTGGGCTCTGACAAAGCAGAAGCCCATTCTCCACCACTCCTGTGATCACCAGAGGCTCAGCTGGGAGGGGGGAAGCAGAGCCTGGAACGGCTCAGGGGCCTGGCCCTTGCAGAAGGCCTACGCTCTTCCTCGCATGGTGGTGAAGGGCCAGAGCGTCTCCCAGCGGGCACCTTGATAACGCTCTGGTGTCCACTCTGGGCCCCTCCGCACAGCTCCTAGGAGCCTGGGGATCGCAGGCCTCACTGTGTGCGGGCATCATGGGCTAGAGTCCACGCTGAGCACACAAGGTGCTCTCTCCCTGCCTAGGCGTTACCTGGTCTGAGGAAAACGGACCATCTGTAGTTCCCTACACTCATCTCACTAAGCTCCACCTGCGTTTGTCCGTTCCTTCATTTGTTCGTTCGTTCATTCATTCCCAGTGCTATTATGTATGATGCAACTACTATGTGCCTGGCGTCCTTTTCGGCTGTGAGCGACACCGACACACAGCGATGGGCACCAGTACCACGTGCAGCTGGTGTGTGTTCTGCTCGTTAGAGCCTGTGCCATAACAGCTGTTACGTATTTGGCACTGAGGTAAACTAAAGCAGGAAAACAAAACAGAAAATCCCTTCTCTGTGGAACGGAAGTGCTGCCGAGGGGGCCGCTTCCCTCCCCGGATTGAGTTTGCTCCTCTTCCAACGTGCCCTCACTCTGCGGCCCAGATAAGCCTCTCGCTCTATATTCTGTCGGCTTCCTGAAGCTGTGACCACAGATCCATCTCCTCAGGCACTTGTCTGTCGTGTCATCCAACGCTCACCCGGAGCTCGCGCCGAGGGGCGACTGGGCTATAGCACAGCGCCCGGGAGACCCCGGTTGCCCGTCCTCGAAGCTCCTCGCGAGATTCCGGGGATTGCACGGCGCGCGCCACGTCTCGCCCCCGGGACGCACGGGGCGGAAGGGTGCGGGCTGCGCGAGGGCATTTATAGGGGCCCCAGAGGAAGGACCCTTAAGTCGAGACCCAGACCGGAATGAGAGGTAGGCCTGAGCAAGGCTGAGTGAAGGAGAACGTTTGGGGCTGAGGGAACAGAGACGTGAAGAACTTGAGGCAGGACAAAAGCAAGGTTTCCGGGAAAGGTGGCCAACATGGCCACGGAGGGAGGGAAGGAGGGGCGAGGGTGGTAAGGGCCCGTGCGTGCTGGGCCTGCATTCCAGTTACGGAGTTTGTACTCTATTCCAAGAGCGATGGAAAGCCATGGGTCTGCTTGTAGCTGGGGAGTAACCTAGGCAGGGTGTGCAAGTGTTGCTGTGGCTACATGTGGACGGTGAATGGGAAAAGACAGTAGTGGAAGCACGTATTACCCGCCCCCACGGGCTAGTGTCCAGTGCAGCTGAAAAAAGAGCCTACGGGTACAGATAGGCAGGTTGCTCACTATTCAAGAGCGACTGACCAAGGAGGGCCAGGGGGAACAAAAATAGAGTGCTGTGCCACTCACCAGGCCGTCAGCCGTGGCACGGAGATGAGTCTGGCCAAAGGAGAAGGCACCTTTTTTATTGCTCAAAGGCATGGCTCCCACCGAACTGTGCATCAAACGGGCTGCATCTGTATGAAAGTGGTGCCTTGTCCTATGTTCATCAGGAAGCCACGTGGGCTAGCAGAGGCTCTACAAGAGTAAGTGGTGACTTGGACCAGAGTGAGGCGATGGTGAGCACCAGCCCACCTGTAGGTGCATTTGTGGGTAGAAATGGCAGGAATTTGTAATTTTCCAGATGGGTGTGAGGATGAGGAAGGGGTCAGAGATGATAGCCACATTTTTTTTTTTGTAAGAGCGTCTAGAGGATTCTAGAGAGAGAGAGACTTGGAAAGAAAGATAATGACTGCCTGGCGATAGCATCCTGAGGCCTTCTGATCAGGAACCGGAGGTGGGCAGCTGGGATCCAGGCCCAGTGAATGGAGGCTCCTGACGTTCCAGGTCTTTGGCACCTGGAATGAGGCCACAAGGCCACAAGGATAGCGTTTAACATGAAATCTGATTGGTGACCCATGGGGATTTGCTACATTTGTCTCTTACATTTTAATATTTAAACAGTTCAATGTTAAATAAAATTTGAAATTAGAATCAAAAGGAGGGGGGACAGAGGGCTCCAAAGTACAGGTGAGTCTCCTATTAACCAGTCAAAAAATCATAGTCAAGCTGAAGGGCCAAAGGTCTGTCTTCTGCCCCCAAGCTCTCTTTCTCTGCATTCTCTCTGGTCTTCTGTGGCCTCCTCCAAACCCAGTGGCCTTGGTTTACATTCAGGCTTTTCACCCTACAGCTATGAACAGTGATGATAGGGATTTATTGGCATGGAAAAAAAGTCAAAATATAGCTCCAAGAAATAAAGGCTCATAAACAGTAGGTTTCAACTCATTTTGGGGAAAATGTAACCTGCCAGCCATGTACGGACACAAGCATGCAGAGAGGAAAGTCTGCGGGATCATACCCGACGCTGGCAACGGCTGTCTCTGGATGGAGAGCTTTTGGCCCATCCTCTATGTATAAGATGAAGCCAGGTATGGACTGAGGCTCCAGGCGCTTCCTTTTGGATGATGAAACCGAGGCTTGGGAATCTACCTGCCTCGGCTTCAGCCGGATCTGAGAGAATAGAGGTACTTAGCTAGGATCATGAACTCCTAAAGGTAAGGCACATGTGCTTATTCCATTATTACATGTCTTAGTTAGCTGATGTTATCGGGTACAGTTCGATGGCATTTCGTGCACCACTGTGTGGTGTGGCCACCACTTCTATCTGCTTTCACAGCATTTTCACACCCCCAAAAGGAATTCCCTTGCCTCTGTGCAGTCACTCTCTCCTCCTCCTCTCTCCAGACCCTGGCAACAACTAACCTGCTTTCTGGATGGTTCACTTAAGTGGAATCATGTGATATGTGAACTTCTGCGTTCAGCTTCTTTTACTTTATGTTTCCAAGGTTCACCCTTGGTGTGGCATGTCCCAGTATGCCACTGCTTTTTTATGGCTGAATAATATTCCATGGTAGGGATCGACCACATTTGTTTTTCTATTCATCCACTGATGGACACGTGGGTTGTTTCCACCTTTTCGCTGTGGTGAATAGTGCTGGTAGGAACGCTTGGATACAAGTTTTTGTCTGAGCACCTGTTTTCAGTTCTATGGGGTGTATACGTAGGAGTGGAATTTCTGGGTCATATGGCAGTTTTATGTTTAACATTTATTTTGAGGAACCGCCCAACTGTTGTCCACAGTGGCTGCACTGTTTTACTTTTCACCAGTAGTGAGCCCTATTTTATTTTACTACTTGGCCTCAGCAGTACTGCCTGGTACATAAAGGGAAGAGATCGCTGTTATTCACGGAGAAATCAGATGCCTGGCACTGTGAGGAAGCAATTTTCCTATGCTCTGCTATTTGATACTCATGACAACCAAGAACTAAGGTTGAGATTATTGTCCCCATTTTACAAATGGGAAACCAAGGCGAGAGAAGCTGAGCCATGTCCTTCACAAGACCTCACAGGATCACTGTTATTCCAACAGGTGTGGGTTGGAGAGGAACATGTCATTAAAACCCCACACTTACATCTATGAGAAACATTCCCTATAGCACCGGCACAACCCAGAAGTGGGCCAGTGAGATGGATGATGGTAAATGAGTGGCATTACATTGTGGAAGTCTCAGGGAGAAGAGAAAATCAATTCCATTCCTTTTTATTTTATTTTTTAATGATTTATTTTATTTTTATTTTTTTAATTTATTTTTTAAATTTACAACCAAGTTAGCAGATCGCAACAATGATTTCGGGAGTAGATTCCTTAATGCCCCTTACCCATTTAGTACATCCTCCCTCCCTCACCCCTCCAGCAACCCTTTCTCTGTCTGTTCTCCATATTTAAGAGTCTTTTCTGTTTTGTCCCTCTCCCTGTTTTTATATTATTTTTGCTTCCCTTCCCTTATGTCATCTGTTTTGTGTCTTAAAGTCCTCATGATACTTGTCTTTCTCTAATTTCGCTTAGCATAATATCCTCTAGTACCATCCACGTAGTTGCAAATGGCTTCAATTTCATTTAATTAAGTTTGCAGGAAGAATCTCCTCTAACCTCTCATCGGGGCTCCCAGTAACCTAGCGTCAGGCCAGTGCCCTGAACTTTTACTTAGAACTCATCACTTAAAGGAGATGAGTAGAAGAAAATGCTGGCAAATCATTTCAAGGGTAAAGAAGTAGGTGGATGGGACATCCTTGGTATAAGATGCTCAGAAATCCTAGGTCAATGATTCCAGCTCTACAGAAATGTTCTGTGACCTTTCAACTAATTCTCTAAGAAAGTGAGAGGCACTCAGGCCCCAATACTCAAATTAGGGTAACTTCAGAAACTTTTATGCAGATGATCAAAGGGACTAGTTGTTTTTTTTTTAATAGTTTATTGTCAAGCTGGTTTCCATGTAACACCCAGTGCTCATCCCAACAAGTGCCCTCCTCCATGCCCATCTTCCCCCACCCCTCCCTACACCCATCAGTCAAAGGGACTAGTTTTTTTGTTTTGTTTTGTTTTGTTTTATTTACTTCTAGGAGAGAGAGAGACAGCGTGAGCAGGGGAGTGTCAGAGAGAGAGGGAGTCACAGACTCTGAAACAGGCTCCAGGCTCTGGGCTGGCAGTCAGCACAGAGCCCGACGCGGGGCTCGAACCCACGAACCGCGAGATCATGACCTAAGCGAAAGTCGGACGCTTAACCAACTAAGCCACCCAGGCGCCCCTCAACGGGACTAGTTTTGAAGGTGTAGGTGGGTAGAGGGGGATGAAAGATGGTGCAGGCACCAGGTATGTTATTGCCCAGAGACCTGAAACAAGGTGGGAAAGTGAGGGACGGGAGCCTAACCCAGCCGTTGAAAGGTTCAGGAACAAAGCCAGTGCACCTGACCTTACAGGGAGGGGTCAGGTTAATAAATACCCTGGTCTCACTCTTCCCCTCTCCAATCTCTGTCTGGCCTCCCACTGGCCTTACCCAAGCAGATGCCAAGAAGAGGAGACCTCTAACTGACACACAGGTTAGCCACATGGAACACAGGGAAGAGGGGGTAAGGGAAAAGATCTGGAGGGGAACATGGGAGATAGCGGCACAAAGGACTGTGAAAGCATCAGTGACAGGCAAATTTGATGAATGCAAACTGCTTATTCTAAAACCAACCAAACTAGGTTACGCTTTTCTCAATATTGTGACATGAGTGCAGAGTGGCTGCCGTCAGCAAAGCCAAGAGCAGGGAAGTGGCTGCAGTGCTGGGGGTCGGTTTACAGAATGGCACCTTTCTGCTCTGAAGTCTTTAATGAGTTCAACTCCTCATCCCCAATAATTCCACTTCAGAGAAGCTATGCGTAAGAAAGAGAACCATATACAAATGTTTATTTGCAAAAGTGAAACATTGAAAGCAACGTAAGTGTGTAATACTAGAGGAAGTACATATGTGACGTGTTACACATCAGTAAAAAGAATGAGTGTGATGGCATGGGAGGGACAGTGGACGCAGTTGTTAGGATCTGGCGTCACGTAGATTGGACTTCTAATCCCGGGCAAGTCAAGAGAGGTCTTTGTGGTGTAGATGTCTGGGGGGAGCACCACCTTAACCCAGTCTTTATATCACCAATGATAGGGCCAACTGACATTGCATCCTGATGACATGCAATGGCAAGGACACGAAATCCAAAATATTTAGGTTGACTTAAATCATGAACATATACAGATTGTGTGGAAGTCTGAAAGATATCTAGGATAGGTACTCTTCAAAAAATGTCAACATCATTCTTAAAAAGAGGATTGTTGTAGATTAAAGGACACTGAGATATGTCAGCTAAACACTGCATAGACTGAAGACACCTGTCTGCAACTCTCAAATGCAGCAGCAAAAGTGTGTGTGTGTGTGTGTGTGTGTGTGTGTGTACACACACCTGAGGGCAGGCAGATAGGAGAGCAAGACAAGCAGATGTAGCAAAATGTTAACAACAGATAGTGAATTCACATGAAAGGTGCATGGACTTTCACTGTACTATTGTCAGTTGTTCTGTAGGTTTGAAATGGAGTTCAGAGACTAACTCTGTTTACTTGCTGGTAAAAAAAAATCTCTTAGGGTTGTAGTAAGGACTAAATGGAGTAGTGCATATACAATGCTAAGCACAGTACACACGAGAAATGTTAGCTATGTGCATATGTACTTTATTATTTATGATCATGATAGAAATCACGAAGTATTTCTACCTCCCTGCTTTCCAGCACAGGGCAGGATCACACTCCTCTGTCCCTTATGAGGTTGGCAGGGCCATGTGACTGGCTTTGGACAGTGAAACGTGAGATAAGTAAACTGGGTTCCTGAGTCAATATCCTGATTGTTTGCAGATTCACATAATCCGGCTATGTAGACTGAACAAGACACAAACTTTTGTCGTGTGAAGCCAGTGAGCTTTAGGAAGTAATCAAAACCTAACCTAATCCAGATATCCACAAAGTGAGGCCCTCAGGTCAAATCCTGTTCATCACTTATTCTTGTCCACAAAGTTTTACTGAAACACAATAGTACTCATTACTTATGGTCTGTGGATGCCTTTGCACTATGATAGCAAGAGTTGATTAGGTGCAACGGACACCTTATGATCTGCAAAGCTGAAAATATTTATTATCTCATCCTTCACAGACAAGTTTGCTCACCCCTGACCAAGCCTGTCTTGACTGCTATGATCAAAATATAAAGTGAAAAAAGAAAACCCAAAGCACTTCTAAAACATGACTTTATACTAGCTACAGGACATTGAGCAAGTTACTTATTTCTATAATCTCTTAGTTGCCTTGTATGTAAAATGGTGGTAATATTAGTGTTTACTTCACAAGGCTATGATGAATAATTCTTGTATGTAAAACACTTGGAACCAGGAGGCTTGGAAGGGAAATATACTAGATTAGCCAGAAGTAAGGGCAGCGAAATGAGCTGATGAATATAAAATCACCAAGGTGAGAACCTAGTTAAAATCCAGTTACTCCAATTACATAAAAAAGAATAAATCTGAACAGAAATAGAACACTAGAAGACAAGAACAAATAATAGCAACAGTGGTCATCTTTTAAAATATTAAGAGAGAGGACTTTGTCGGGGCGCCTGGGTGGTTTAGTCAGTTAAGCGTCCGACTTTCGCTAAGGTCATGATCTCGCGGTTCGTGGGTTCGAGCCCTGCATCGGGCTCTGTGCTGACTGCCAGCTCAGAGCCTGGAGCCTGTTTCAGTCTGTGACTCCCTCTCTCTCTGACCTTTGCCTGCTCACGCTGTCTCTCTCCTAGAAATAAAACATTAAAAAAATTTTTTTAAATAAAAAAAAAATCTTTTGTTATGGTAAAAAAATTTTTAAAAATTTAAAAAATTTAAAAAAACTAAAAAACATCTTTTGTTATGGTAAAAAATTTAAAAAAATTAATTTAAAAAATAAAAAAAAATAAAAATAAATTTTTTTTAAATAAAATAAAATATTAAGAGAGAGGACTTTGTTATGGCTGTTCTGTGTTTTAAATTTCTCTGTAATTGAACGGTTCATCTTATTTTTTAAATTAGAAATTTTGTTAATGTTCATGTTTATTGTTTAGGTTTTCATGTTTAATGTTTATTTTTAAGAGAGAGAGAGAGAGAGAGACAGAGTGCAAGCAGGTGAGGGGCAGAGAGAGACGGATAGACGAAATCAGAAGCAGGCTCCAGGTTCTAAGCTGTCAGCACAGAGCCTGATGTGGAGCCCAAACCCACAAAGTGCAAGATCAGGACCTGAGCCGAAGTCAGACACTTAACTGACTGAGCCACTCAGGCACCCCAAACATATACATTTTATAATCAAGAAAGAAAAATCAGTGTTTTCATATGAAAAATTTTAATATTTCTGTCATTTTACAAAACATCTTTTGTTGACATTCTACAAATAATACCATCCAATAATGTTCCAATACTTTCTTCTTGTGAAGATAGTTTATATATCTGTGAAAATAAAAACAAATTATGACATGCTAATATATTCATGAACTACGATTTTTCATTATACAAACACGTATAAGTGAAATTATTTATCATTCAACTATTGGGATAATGACATGAAATCACAAATCATGAATGTGATTAAAATATGCAAAATTGGGGCGCCTGGGTGGCTTAGTCGGTTAAGAGTCCGACTTTCGCTCAGGTCATGATCTCGCGGTTCGTGGGTTCGAGACC